>NC_136983.1:30224785-30229785 GCF_032717465.1 Coenobita brevimanus | reverse complement strand
GGTATGCAGACTGCGGAAGACAGCTTCATTATTGACCTATTCCATAGGTGAAAGTCTGATTATCGGTTAATTATTGTAACAGCGAGGTGAACAGAAAACAGATGACTGCAACGAAGACGAAACCTTGGGGGGGTGGGGAAATAACAATACGGAATTTTATCAGTAATAAAAATGGTAATATCATATACCTGATGTTGCTTCTTCTCCAGCAGTGAACCCTGCCATGCGAGGTGGAGGAGAAACGCTTCTCATCCGTGAACATGACTCGCGACCAAAAGTCTAGATTCTTCTGAAAGCATTGAGCAAAGGCTAACCTCCCCTCTCTGTGTTGTTGTATCAGGCTTTCCATCATTGCTGAAATTCTGTAGTGTATACCAGCGTCATGCAGCCTTTGCCTGACAGTCAGCGTGGACACATCTCTCTGAAGACTGTCCCTTATGACCACCGCGATCGTAAGAGGTGTTGCCCCTGCTGCTACGACAATAGCAGCAACTCCAGCCTGGGTGGTTCTTCGAGGGGCTCCCGTCCTTTCTAACATGAAAGTATTCGCTATTAGTAAGTATGGCACTAATAAAAATCAACGCCGAAAGTCTAGTTTGGGAAAACATTACGAGTATGTATAATTGTACTGAAATATATTGTATGATATGAAAATATTGTTACAAGGGCAACAGTTGTACTAAACAAACTGCTGCCTATAAAGATAGCGGTGTAGCGAGACTAAATGCAGCTCAAGGCCGGATATTCTAGTTTCACCCCATCACTGCACGGGACAGCCCTACAGAGGCGATTGCTTGACGGTGGTCAAGGCTCTGCGCTGGCCAGACAGACCAGGGTTACACAACAACAACAACAACAGCTACATCAAGAGATGGGAATTGAAGTCTCGTTCTTAGAATGACTAGGACTGATTTGTATGTGACCATCATAAATCAAAACCCTGTCAGCTCCATCCAAAGAAACGTAAACACAAATATCCATTTCATTGAGATGCCTGGACGCACAGCGTTCGAAATAATGTGGCACTATGCATTGGAAAAAGACATCCTAAGACATTTCAACAATTAACTAGTCATATACAAGAAAGGCAGATTACTAGTTAACAGATGCATCACAGAGCGGGTGAGAGGATGGGACAAGGCTAGTGCCTCGTTTCAGTCGTAATGGGGGATAGAAACAAGCAGAGAATTCAGAGGAACAGTGGTGTGTGTGTGCGTGTGTGTGTGTGTGTGTGTGTGTGTGTGTGTGTGTGTGTGTGTGTGTGTGTGTGTGTGTAGAGGGAGAGAGAGAGACAGGGATGGCCCGAGGAGTAAGTGATTGGGGGGAGGGTAAGGACAATTTTGACCAATTTGATACGTTTGGCGTTACGGTTTGACCAACTAAATAGATGGAAACAAACCAGATTTATGAGAAAGTAATTTCTTTTGCAACAAACTAACAGTATTTCCTGGAAAGTAATTAATTTACTGGTGACAAATTTTAAGAAACTGTCATTCTGGATTTCTGGTGTATATAGACACAGCTTAATTCAAAATTGCACTAATGTTCACTGATTTTCAGTCATACAGTGAGAGATACAAGATGCTTAAACTGACTACTTAAAAAAAATAATAACATACACAAATCACACTTGGTAAGTCAAATAAGGAAAAAGGTGAAAAACGAATGTTGAGTCAACTTGAAGTGAATGTGAATAATGGATTAATAAGGATTCAGCAGTAACAACCTGTATATACAGATTGTGTAATGATAACGGCTTTTAGAATTTTATTCATGTTTTCATGAGTTTCCACCAATTTGCAGTTTTTTTGAAGATCTAACTGATCAGTTAGGTCACTTTCACAAGCTAGAACCATCAGATAATGTAACGTTTTTTCTTTGGTTCGGTTTCGCAAATAGGCCTATGTTTTTAAAAGCTTAACCCTGCTAAATGACTTCTCGATTTTTGACCAACTCAGTAATTGTTTGACCAACTCAGAACACACACTGGGGGGAGGGGACCCCCCTCTCCCGGTCGGGCCATCCCTGGAGAGAGAGAGAGAGAGAGAGAGAGAGACCGAAGGGAGTCAGCAGAGTTAAGGAGACGAACAAAGCCTAAAGAATAAGTACAGTATGCATCAAAGTCACTATTATAGATCACTTTCATCAAGATGCAAAATTATTTCCAAAGATCATATGAATACGTGAGACAGTTAATTCCTGTAGCTCAGTACCCATCTCACCCTTGCAATTTCATGTTGCATCACCGCCATCCAAAAATAAACAAACGAACAACTGCCCAACACTACACAGAGTATCTCGGCAACATACCTCCTTCTCCACCTAATAATACAAATCACAGATCACCCAACACTACAAATCACAGACATACAGTGCATAAACACAGCCATTAGCCACCAAAGCCATCCAAACCCTTCAGTCAAACAGCATCCTTCGTGAACCACCACCAGACATACACTCCTCATCAACCCTACCCAGAAAGACACGAACACACCTATACTCATTTTTTTTTTTTTAATTGAGGCGAAGATGCACTTGACAGGTTGGTGATGATTGGTTGAATGCAGCATGTCCGAATAACATCCTCGTATTTCAAATAATTACCAGGTAATGTCACATTACGTGGTAATTATTTGAAATACACCTATGTTACTCGGACATGTCGCATTCAGCCAGTCATCATCAACCTGTCCAGTGCATCTTCATCTTAAAAAAAAAAAAACAGTATAGTCAGACTGCGATGTGGTCACCACTGTTTCCTGTTACGGTTCCGATATAAAATACAACTCACAAACAAGTTACTTTGCCCACACTGCAAGGCAACCCCCCACACAACAACACATTCATTCACCACATGCACATCACTATTGCAACACAGTCTTTAAATATAACCTCAACCAAAGACTTTTGGAAACAACGGGTAGAAGCTTCTGATTTCCATTGGGATCGTAACTAGATGAACCTGGGGTTGCAACAACAACTACAACATCCAAACCTCCGCCGACTTTCAAACTCGACTTTACTTTTTCACCACCTTATCAAGATCCATTCTCTCTTCATGACCACATCAACTGTATATCATTATGTTATCAATAAGCCTCCTCACACCAACAATTTTTCAGTTCCTATTATTCTCCATTCTCTCTTCATGACCACACCAACTGTATATGTTATCAGTAAGCCTCCTCACACCAACAATTTTTCAGTTCCTATTATTCATTATTTAACACACTTTACACACGCCACACACATTCCAAAACTGTCCCATTTCCAGTGCCATTACTCCATAATTTTCGTCCTTATGCCATACAAAGAGTTTCAAGTGATTACACACCCACACCCACACCCAAACACGCACACACCCAAACACACCCATAGCCAGACATACTCACACCCAGACACAAACACATAAATATACATACACACCCATACCCACACCACAAACCCACACCCATACCCACACCCACAGACCCACACCTATACCCATACCCCCACACCTCACCCATACTCCCACACCCAGAGTCCTACACCCCCACACCCCTATACTCCACCACTCCCCCCCCCACTCCCACACTCCCCCCCCACTCCCACATCCCCTCCACACACACACACTGTGTGGACAATGCATCACTGAACCGAAGTCTAATATTTTGTGAAAGATCAAGACAAGGTTCAGCAAACATTGACTGGGAAAGTATCGCGGAACATTATATATTGCATGTAAATCACGACTTTACTAGGCATAATGAATATTCGGGTGTGAGGTGTGTGAACGTGAGAAAAGCAACAGAAGAGGCGAGTGAACATCGGCCACCGTGCGTGGCCCCGCCCGCTGGCTCTGGCAGCCACGAATAATTGTGGATGTAGTGTAGGGGTTATTTGGCCATGAAAATAATGCATAATAATTACTATTTTTACACCTGTTGCATATGCTTTACATTAGTCACCCACACCACGTCAAAAAGTAAAATTGGAACGTTGACTATAATATTCAGGATATAATTTGCCACTCTTCCAAAACCTGATGCTCGAGAAGGTTGCAACCCCGCTCCCACCCCTTTTACTACGCCAGTCCACTGTATAAAGCTGTTTTCACTGACATCTTCCACAGGGACCGAAAACTAGTTTTAGTTTCTATTAGCACTGGAATATAACGGGGAGCTATTGTTCACAATTATTCATTATTAGCATAACATTACAGTAATACAAAAGACATGACTTACGTTGGTCCTGAAGGTTGGCACTCTCCTCCCATCTCTTTATCCACTTCATCACAGTTTTTGTAGTGAGGTCAAGTTGATGAGCTGTTGCCCTGATGGAGAAGCCATCATCACGTAGCGCGAAAAATTTGACCTCTGAGCATTAATTTCTCGTCTCGCCGATTTATGTCAACTTGGTGGGGCACGTGATGGTGCTGATTTCACCTTTGAGCAGAGGATAGCCAAAACACCTCGGTGGAACCCCCCCTCCCACACCCCACAGAGAGAGAGAGAGAGAGAGAGACAGACAGACAGACAGACAGACAGGCAGACAGGCAGAGAGAGAGAGAGAGAGAGAGAGAGAGAGAGAGAGAGAGAGAGAGAGAGAGAGAGAGACCGACGGTTACGTAGAGGAAACATCATGTTAGCTACTTCATCTTAAAACATATGATTTCCATTATTCCTTAGACTCCACCAATCGTCTTCATATACTTTTGGGTATGAACATGAATTTTAGCTGTTCAGATACTTCGTAAATGTTTGAATATCTTGGCTGCATACACATTATTTTTGGCTGCTTAGATTTTCCTTGAAACGGTAGAACTGTTCATAAATACTGAGCTAAGATGGTTAGCTGAAAAACTGCCCGTGTCTAGGGATTAAGACATGCGATAACTCACTAACTCGCATAATCATATTGATTCATAGCTGAGCTTCTAATATTCTGTTATGTGCTTTTCTTCTGTTATTTTATTATTTCTTTTAAGCCGGGCGAAAATAAACATACTTTCATCATTTAAT
>NC_136983.1:30219785-30222285 GCF_032717465.1 Coenobita brevimanus | reverse complement strand
ACAGTTTTTCTCGGCACTAATGTCTTTATACAAAGAAAATAGATTCAAAGAGTAGAAGGAATCATGTCTTTTTCCAGGATAATATGAACAGAATAAGACCAAAACAAGGGATCCTGATTATTTTAGATGCCTGGTCAGCTTGCCTTTAAAAGACTGGAAATCAAGGACGGAGGGGTATGCAGACTGCGGAAGACAGCTTCATTATTGACCTATTCCATAGGTGAAAGTCTGAATATCGGTTAATTATTGTAACAGCGAGGTGAACAGAAAACAGATGACTGCAACGAAGACGAAACCTTGGGGGGGTGGGGAAATAACAATACGGAATTTTATCAGTAATAAAAATGGTAATATCATATACCTGGTGTTGCTTCTTCTCCAGCAGTGAACCCTGCCATGCGAGGTGGAGGAGAAACGCTTCTCATCCGTGAACATGACTCGCGACCAAAAGTCTAGATTCTTCTGAAAGTAGCATTGAGCAAAGGCTAACCTCCCCTCTCTGTGTTGTTGTATCAGGCTTTCCATCATTGCTGGAATTCTGTAGTGTATACCAGCGTCATGCAGCCTTTGCCTGACAGTCAGCGCAGACACATCTCTCTGAAGACTGTCCCTTATGGCCACCGCGATCGTAAGAGGTGTTGCCCCTGCTGCTACGACAATAGCAGCAACTCCAGCCTGGGTGGTTCTTCGAGGGGCTCCCGTCCTTTCTAACATGAAAGTATTCGCTATTAGTAAATATGGCACTAATAAAAATCAACGCCGAAAGTCTAGTTTGGGAAAACATTACGAGTATGTATAATTGTACTGAAATATATTGTATGATATGAAAATATTGTTACAAGGGCAACAGTTGTACTAAACAAACTGCTGCCTATAAAGATAGTGGTGTAGCGAGACTAAATGCAGCTCAAGGCCGGATATTCTAGTTTCACCCCATCACTGCACGGGACAGCCCTACAGAGGCGAATGCTTGACGGTGGTCAAGGCTCTGCGCTGGCCAGACAGACCAGGGTTACACAACAACAACAACAACAGCTACATCAAGAGATGGGAATTGAAGTCTCGTTCTTAGAATGACTAGGACTGATTTGTATGTGACCATCATAAATCAAAACCCTGTCAGCTCCATCCAAAGAAACGTAAACACAAATATCCATTTCATTGAGATGCCTGAACGCACAGCGTTCGAAATAATGTGGCACTATGCATTGGAAAAAGACATCCTAAGACATTTCAACAATTAACTAGTCATATACAAGAAAGGCAGATTACTAGTTAACAGATGCATCACAGAGCGGGTGAGAGGATGGGGCAAGGCTAGTGCCTCGTTTCAGTCGTAATGGGGGAGAGAAACAAGCAGAGAATTCAGAGGAACAGTGGTGTGTGTGTGTGTGTGTGTGTGTGTGTGTGTGTGTGTGTGTGTGTGTGTAGAGGGAAAGAGAGAGACAGGGATGGCCCGAGGAGTAAGTGATTGGGGGGAGGGTAAGGACAATTTTGACCAATTTGATTCGTTTGGCGTTACGGTTTGACCAACTAAATAGATGGAAACAAATCAGATTTATGAGAAAGTAATTTCTATTGAAACAGAATTACAGTATTTCCTGGAAAGTCATTAATTTACTGATGACTTATTTTAAGAAACTGTCATTCTGGATTTCTGGTGTATATAGACACAGCTTAATTCAAAATTGCACTAATGTTCACTGATTTTCAGTCATACAGTGAGAGATACAAGATGCTTAAACTGACTACTTAAAAAAAATAATAACATACACAAATCACACTTGGTAAGTCAAATAAGGAAAAAGGTGAAAAACGAATGTTGAGTCAACTTGAAGTGAATGTGGATAATGGATTAATAAGGATTCAGCAGTAACAACCTGTATATAGAGATTGTGTAATGATAATGGCTTTTAGAATTTTATTCATGTTTTCATGAGTTTCCACCAATTTGCAGTTTTTTTGAAGATCTACCTGATCAGTTAGGTCACTTTCACAAGCTAGAACCATCAGATAATGTAACGTTTTTTCATTGGTTCGGTTTCGCAAATAGGCCTATGTTTTTAAAAGCTTAAGCCTGCTAAATGACTTCTCGATTTTTGATCAACTCAGTAATTCTTTGACCTACTCAGAACACACACTGGGGGGAGGGGACCCCCCTCACCCGGTCGGGCCATCCCTGGAGAGAGAGAGAGAGAGAGAGAGAGAGAGAGAGAGAGAGAGAGAGAGAGAGAGAGAGAGACCGAAGGGAGTCAGCAGAGTTAAGACGAACAAAGCCTAAAGAATAAGTACAGTATGCATCAAAATCACTATTATAGATCACTTTCATCAAGATGCAAAATTATTTCCAAAGATCATATGAATACGTGAGACAGTTAATTCCTGTAGCTCAGTACTCATCTCACCCTTGCAATTTCATGTTGCATCACCGCCATCCAAAAATAAAGAAACGAACAACTGCCCAACACTACACAGAGTATCTCGGCAACATACCCCCTTC
>NC_136983.1:30209785-30214785 GCF_032717465.1 Coenobita brevimanus | reverse complement strand
GCCCCTCGATGCTGAACATGTCACCCAGGCCATGTAGAGTCAGGTATCCCCAGATGTTACAGGTAACGTGACCCGTTCGTGCCTCCTCTCAAATGTCGACTTTCTCGCATCAGCATGAGAGATATATATTTCTTTTTTTTGTATTGTTGCAGCCATTAGACAGAATACTAGGTGATGACATGCCCCCCTAACCTTATATTATTTAGAACTGATCACAGTTTTTCTCGGCACTAATGTCTTTATACAAAGAAAATAGAGGCAAAGAGTAGAAGGAATCATGTCTTTTTCCAGGATAATATGAACAGAATAAGACCAAAACAAGGGATCCTGATTATTTTAGATGCCTGGTCATATTGCCTTTAAAAGACTGGAAATCAAGGACGGAGGGGTATGCAGACTGCGGAAGACAGCTTCATTATTGACCTATTCCATAGGTGAAAGTCTGAATATCGGTTAATTATTGTAACAGCGAGGTGAACAGAAAACAGATTACTGCAACGAAGACGAAACCTTGGGGGGGGGGGGATAACAGTACGGAATTTTATCAATAATAAAAATGGTAATATCATATACCTGGTGTTGCTTCTTCTCCAGCAGTGAACCCTGCCATGCGAGGTGGAGGAGAAACGCTTCTCATCCGTGAACATGACTCGCGACCAAAAGTCTAGATTCTTCTGAAAGTAGCATTGAGCAAAGGCTAACCTCCCCTCTCTGTGTTGTTGTATCAGGCTTTCCATCATTGCTGGAATTCTGTAGTGTATACCAGCGTCATGCAGCCTTTGCCTGATAGTCAGCGCGGACACATCTCTCTGAAGACTGTCCCTTATGGCCACCGCGATCGTAAGAGGTGTTGCCCCTGCTGCTACGACAATAGCAGCAACTCCAGCCTGGGTGGTTCTTCGAGGGGCTCCCGTCCTTTCTAACATGAAAGTATTCGCTATTAGTAAATATGGCACTAATAAAAATCAACGCCGAAAGTCTAGTTTGGGAAAACATTACGAGTATGTATAATTGTACTGAAATATATTGTATGATATGAAAATATTGTTACAAGGGCAACAGTTGTACTAAACAAACTGCTGCCTATAAAGATAGTGGTGTAGCGAGACTAAATGCAGCTCATGGCCGGATATTCTAGTTTCACCCCATCACTGCACGGGACAGCCCTACAGAGGCGAATGCTTGACGGTGGTCAAGGCTCTGCGCTGGCCAGACAGACCAGGGTTACACAACAACAACAACAACAGCTACATCAAGAGATGGGAATTGAAGTCTCGTTCTTAGAATGACTAGAACTGATTTGTATGTGACCATCATAAATCAAAACCCTGTCAGCTCCATCCAAAGAAACGTAAACACAAATATCCATTTCATTGAGATGCCTGGACGCACAGCGTTCAAAATAATGTGGCACTATGCATTGGAAAAAGACATCCTAAGACATTTAACAATTAACTAGTCATATAAAAGAAAGGCAGATTACTAGTTAACAGATGCATCACAGAGCGGGTGAGAGGATGGGGCAAGACTAGTGCCTCGTTTCAGTCGTAATGGGGGAGAGAAACAAGCAGAGAATTCAGAGGAACAGTGGTGTGTGTGTGTGTGTGTGTGTGTGTGTGTGTGTGTGTGTGTGTGTAGAGGGAAAGAGAGAGACAGGGATGGCCCGAGGAGTAAGTGATTGGGGGGAGGGTAAGGACAATTTTGACCAATTTGATTCGTTTGGCGTTACGGTTTGACCAACTAAATAGATGGAAACAAACCAGATTTATGAGAAAGTAATTTCTATTGTAACAGACTTACAGTATTTCCTGGAAAGTAATTAATTTACTGGTGACTTATTTTAAGAAACTGTCATTCTGGATTTCTGGTGTATATAGACACAGCTTAATTCAAAATTGCACTAATGTTCACTGATTTTCAGTCATACAGTGAGAGATACAAGATGCTTAAACTGACTACTTAAAAAAAATAATAACATACACAAATCACACTTGGTAAGTCAAATAAGGAAAAAGGTGAAAAACGAATGTTGAGTCAACTTGAAGTGAATGTGGATAATGGATTAATAAGGATTCAGCAGTAACAACCTGTATATAGAGATTGTGTAATGATAATGGCTTTCAGAATTTTATTCATGTTTTCATGAGTTTCCACCAATTTGCAGTTTTTTTTTAAGATCTAACTGATCAGTTAGGTCACTTTCACAAGCTAGAACCATCAGATAATGTAACGTTTTTTCTTTGGTTCGGTTTCGCAAATAGGCCTATGTTTTTAAAAGCTTAAGCCTGCTAAATGACTTCTCGATTTTTGACCAACTCAGTAATTCTTTGACCAACTCAGAACACACACTGGGGGGGGACCCCCCCTCTCCCGGTCGGGCCATCCCTGGAGAGAGAGAGAGAGAGAGAGAGAGAGACCGAAGGGAGTCAGCAGAGTTAAGGAGACGAACAAAGCCTAAAGAATAAGTACAGTATGCATCAAAATCACTATTATAGATCACTTTCATCAAGATGCAAAATTATTTCCAAAGATCATATGAATACGTGAGACAGTTAATTCCTGTAGCTCAGTACCCATCTCACCCTTGCAATTTCATGTTGCATCACCGCCATCCAAAAATAAACAAACGAACAACTGCCCAACACTACACAGAGTATCTCGGCAACATACCCCCTTCTCCACCCAATAATACAAATCACAGATCACCCAACACTACAAATCACAGACATACAGTGCATAAACACAGCCATTAGCCACCACAGCCATCTAAACCCTTCAGTCAAACAGCATCCTTCGTGAACCACCACCAGACATACACTCCTCATCAACCCTACCCAGAAAGACACGAACACACCTATACTCATTTTTTTTTTTTAATTGAGGCGAAGATGCACTTGACAGGTTGGTGATGATTGGCTGAATGCAACATGTCCAAATAACATCCTCGTATTTCAAATAATTACCAGGTAATGTCACATTACTTGGTTATTATTTGAAATACACCTATGTTACTCGGACATGTCGCATTCAGGCAGTCATCATCAACCTGTCAATTGCTTCTTCGTCTTAAAAAAAAAAAAAAAAAAAAAAAAAAACAGCATAGTCAGACTACGATGTAGTCACCACTGTTCCCTGCTTCGGTTCCGACACAAAATACAACTCACAAACAAGTTACTTTGCCCATACTGCAAGGCAACCCCCCACACCACAACACATTCATTCACCACATGCACATCACTATTGCAACACAGTCTTTCAATATAACCTCAACCAAAGACTTTTGGAAACGACGGGTAGAAGCTTCTGATTTCCACTGGGATCGCAACGAGATGAACCTGTGGTTGCAACAACAAACTACAACATCCAAACCTCCGCCGACTTTCAAACTCGACTTTACTTTTTAACAACCTTATCAAGATCCATTCTCTCTTCATGACCACATCAACTGTATATCATTATGTTATCAATAAGCCTCCTCACACCAACAATTTTTCAGTTCCTATTATTCTCCAATCTCTCTTCATGACCACACCAACTGTATATGTTATCAGTAAGCCTCCTCACACCAACAATTTTTCAGTTCCTATTATTCATTATTTAACACACTTTACACACGCCACACACATTCCAAAACTGTCCCATTTCCAGTGCCATTACTCCATAATTTTCGTCCTTATGCCATACAAAGAGTTTCAAGTGATTACACACCCACACCCACACCCAAACACGCCCACACCCAAACACACCCATAGCCAGACACACTCACACCCAGACACAAACACATAAATATACATACACACCCATACCCACACCACAAACCCACACTCATACCCACACCCACAGACCCACACCTATACCCATACCCCCACACCTCACCCATACTCCCACACCCAGAGTCCTACACCCCCACACCCCTATACTCCACCACTCCCCCCCCACTCCCACACTCCCCCCCCACTCCCACATCCCCTCCACACACACACACTGTGTGGACAATGCATCACTGAACCGAAGTCTAATATTTTGTGAAAGATCAAGACAAGGTTCAGCAAACATTGACTGGGAAAGTATCGCGGAACATTATATATTGCATGTAAATCACGACTTTACTAGGCATAATGAATATTCGGGTGTGAGGTGTGTGAACGTGAGAAAAGCAACAGAAGAGGCGAGTGAACATCGGCCACCGTGCGTGGCCCCGCCCGCTGGCTCTGGCAGCCACTAATAATTGTGGATGTAGTGTAGAGGTTATTTGGCCATGAAAATAATGCATAATAATTACTATTTTTACACCTGTTGCATATGCTTTAAATTAGTCACCCACACCACGTCAAAAAGTAAAATTGGAACATTGACTATAATATTCAGGATATAATTTGCCACTCTTCTAAAACCTGATGCTCGAGAAGGTTGCAACCCCGCTCCCACCCCTTTTACTACGCCAGTCCACTGTATAAAGCTGTTTTCACTGACATCTTCCACAGGGACCGAAAACTAGTTTTAGTTTCTATTAGCACTGGAATATAACGGGGAGCTATTGTTCACAATTATTCATTATTAGCATAACATTACAGTAATACAAAAGACATGACTTACGTTGGTCCTGAAGGTTGGCACTCTCCTCCCATCTCTTTATCCACTTCATCACAGTTTTTGTAGTGAGGTCAAGTTGATGAGCTGTTGCCCTGATGGAGAAGCCATCATCACGTAGCGCGAAAAATTTGACCTCTGAGCATTAATTTCTCGTCTCGCCGATTTATGTCAACTTGGTGGGGCACGTGATGGTGCTGATTTCACCTTTGAGCAGAGGATAGCCAAAACACCTCGGTGGAACCCCCCTCCCACACCCCACAGAGAGAGAGAGAGAGAGAGAGAGAGAGAGAGAGAGAGAGAGAGAGAGAGAGAGAGAGAGAGACAGACAGGCAGACAGAGAGAGAGAGAGAGAGAGAGAGAGAGAGAGAGAGAGAGAGAGAGAGAGACCGACGGTTACGTAGAGGAAA
>NC_136983.1:30202285-30207285 GCF_032717465.1 Coenobita brevimanus | reverse complement strand
GCACCGGTCATGCATAGTAACTACAGGTCCATCTTGGAACGGTAAACTCTTTGCACGTAAACATGGCAGGGAACGTTCCCCCAGGATATGGACACACTGGTCAGAAGTAAAACGTCCCTCGATGCTGAACATGTCACCCAGGCCATGTAGAGTCAGGTATCCCCAGATGTTACAGGTAACGTGACCCGTTCGTGCCTCCTCTCAAATGTCGACCCTCTCGCATCAGCATGAGAAATATATATTTCTTTTTTTTTCTATTGTTGCAGCCATTAGACAGAATACTAGGTGATGACATGCCCCCCTAACCTTATATTATTTAGAACTGATCACAGTTTTTCTCGGCACTAATGTCTTTATACAAAGAAAATAGAGGCAAAGAGTAGAAGGAATCATGTCTTTTTCCAGGATAATATGAACAGAATAAGACCAAAACAAAGGATCCTGATTATTTTAGATGCCTGGTCATATTGCCTTTAAAAGACTGGAAATCAAGGACGGAGGGGTATGCAGACTGCGGATGACAGCTTCATTATTGACCTATTCCATAGGTGAAAGTCTGAATATCGGTTAATTATTGTAACAGCGAGGTGAACAGAAAACAGATGACTGCAACGAAGGCGAAACCTTGGGGGGGGGGATAACATTACGGAATTTTATCAGTAATAAAAATGGTAATATCATATACCTGGTGTTGCTTCTTCTCCAGCAGTGAACCCTGCCATGCGAGGTGGAGGAGAAACGCTTCTCATCCGTGAACATGACTCGCGACGAAAAGTCTAGATTCTTCTGAAAGTAGCATTGAGCAAAGGCTAACCTCCCCTCTCTGTGTTGTTGTATCAGGCTTTCCATCATTGCTGGAATTCTGTAGCGTATACCAGCGTCATGCAGCCTTTGCCTGACAGTCAGCGCGGACACATCTCTCTGAAGACTGTCCCTTATGGCCACCGCGATCGTAAGAGGTGTTGCCCCTGCTGCTACGACAATAGCAGCAATTCCAGCCTGGGTGGTTCTTCGAGGGGCTCCCGTCCTTTCTAACATGAAAGTATTCGCTATTAGTAAATATGGCACTAATAAAAATCAACACCGAAAGTCTAGTTTGGGAAAACATTACGAGTATGTATAATTGTACTGAAATATATTGTATGATATGAAAATATTGTTACAAGGGCAACAGTTGTACTAAACAAACTGCTGCCTATAAAGATAGTGGTGTAGCGAGACTAAATGCAGCTCAAGGCCAGATATTCTAGTTTCACCCTATCACTGCACGGGACAGCCCTACAGAGGCGAATGCTTGACGGTGGTCAAGGCTCTGCGCTGGCCAGACAGACCAGGGTTACACAACAACAACAACAACAGCTACATCAAGAGATGGGAATTGAAGTCTCGTTCTTAGAATGACTAGGACTGATTTGTATGTGACCATCATAAATCAAAACCCTGTCAGCTCCATCCAAAGAAACGTAAACACAAATATCCATTTCATTGAGATGCCTGGACGCACAGCGTTCGAAATAATGTGGCACTATGCATTGGAAAAAGACATCCTAAGACATTTCAACAATTAACTAGTCATATACAAGAAAGGCAGATTACTAGTTAACAGATGCATCACAGAGCGGGTGAGAGGATGGGGCAAGGCTAGTGCCTCGTTTCAGTCGTAATGGGGGAGAGAAACAAGCAGAGAATTCAGAGGAAGAGTGGTGTGTTTGTGCGAGTGTGTGTGTGTGTGTGTGTGTGTGTGTGTGTGTGTGTGTGTGTGTGTGTGTGTGTAGAGGGAAAGAGAGAGACAGGGATGGCCCGAGGAGTAAGTGAGTGGGGGGAGGGTAAGGACAATTTTGACCAAATTGATTCGTTTGGCGTTACTGTTTGACCAACTAAATAGATGGAAACAAACCAGATTTATGAGAAAGTAATTTCTATTGTAACAGACTTACAGTATTAACTGGAAAGTAATTAATTTACTGGTGACTTATTTTAAGAAACTGTCATTCTGGATTTCTGGTGTATATAGACACAGCTTAATTCAAAATTGCACTAATGTTCACTGATTTTCAGTCATACAGTGAGAGATACAAGATGCTTAAACTGACTACTTAAAAAAAATAATAACATACACAAATCACACTTGGTAAGTCAAATAAGGAAAAAGGTGAAAAACGAATGTTGAGTCAACTTGAAGTGAATGTGGATAATGGATTAATAAGGATTCAGCAGTAACAACCTGTATATAGAGATTGTGTAATGATAATGGCTTTTAGAATTTTATTCATGTTTTCATGAGTTTCCACCAATTTGCAGTTTTTTTTGAAGATCTAACTGATCAGTTAGGTCACTTTCACAAGCTAGAACCATCAGATAATGTAACGTTTTTTCTTTGGTTCGGTTTCGCAAATAGGCCTATGTTTTTAAAAGCTTAAGCCTGCTAAATGACTTCTCGATTTTTGACCAACTCAGTAATTCTTTGACCAACTCAGAACACACACTGGGGGGGGGGACCCCCCTCTCCCGGTCGGGCCATCCCTGGAGAGAGAGAGAGAGAGAGAGAGAGAGAGAGAGAGAGAGAGAGAGAGAGAGAGAGAGACCGAAGGGAGTCAGCAGAGTTAAGGAGACGAACAAAGCCTAAAGAATAAGTACAGTATGCATCAAAATCACTATTATAGATCACTTTCATCAAGATGCAAAATTATTTCCAAAGATCATATGAATACGTGAGACAGTTAATTCCTGTAGCTCAGTACCCATCTCACCCTTGCAATTTCATGTTGCATCACCGCCATCCAAAAATAAACAAACGAACAACTGCCCAACACTACACAGAGTATCTCGGCAACATACCCCCTTCTCCACCCAATAATACAAATCACAGATCACCCAACACTACAAATCACAGACATACAGTGCATAAACACAGCCATTAGCCACCACAGCCATCTAAACCCTTCAGTCAAACAGCATCCTTCGTGAACCACCACCAGACATACACTCCTCATCAACCCTACCCAGAAAGACACGAACACACCTATACTCATTTTTTTTTTTTTTAATTGAGGCGAAGATGCACTTGACAGGTTGGTGATGATTGGCTGAATGCAACATGTCCAAATAACATCCTCGTATTTCAAATAATTACCAGGTAATGTCACATTACTTGGTTGTTATTTGAAATACACCTATGTTACTCGGACATGTCGCATTCAGCCAGTCATCATCAACCTGTCAAGTGCATCTTCGTCTTAAAAAAAAAAAAAAAAAAAAAAAACAGTATAGTCAGACTAAGATGTAGTCACCACTGTTCCCTGCTTCGTTTCCGACACAAAATACAACTCACAAACAAGTTACTTTGCCCATACTGCAAGGCAACCCCCCACACCACAACACATTCATTCACCACATGCACATCACTATTGCAACACAGTCTTTCAATATAACCTCAACCAAAGACTTTTGGATACGACGGGTAGAAGCTTTTGACTTCCACTGGGATCGCAACGAGATGAACCTGGGGTTGCAACAACAAACTACAACATCCAAACCTCCGCCGACTTTCAAACTCGACTTTACTTTTTAACAACCTTATCAAGATCCATTCTCTCTTCATGACCACATCAACTGTATATCATTATGTTATCAATAAGCCTCCTCACACCAACAATTTTTCAGTTCCTATTATTCTCCAATCTCTCTTCATGACCACACCAACTGTATATGTTATCAGTAAGCCTCCTCACACCAACAATTTTTGAGTTCCTATTATTCATTATTTAACACATTTACACACGCCACACACATTCCAAAACTGTCCCATTTCCAGTGCCATTACTCCATAATTTTCGTCCTTATGCCATACAAAGAGTTTCAAATGATTACACACCCACACCCAAACACGCCCACACCCAAACACACCCATAGCCAGACACACTCACACCCAGACACAAACACATAAATATACATACACATCCATACCCACACCACAAACCCACACCCATACCCACACCCACAGACCCAAACCTATACCCATACCCCCACACCTCACTCATACTCCCACACCCAGAGTCCTACACCCCCACACCCATATACTCCACCACTCCCCCCCCCACTCCCACACTCCCCCCCCCACTCCCACATCCCCTCCACACACACACACTGTGTGGACAATGCATCACTGAACCGAAGTCTAATATTTTGTGTAAGATCAAGACAAGGTTCAGCAAACATTGACTGGGAAAGTATCGCGGAACATTATATATTGCATGTAAATCACGACTTTACTAGGCATAATGAATATTCGGGTGTGAGGTGTGTGAACGTGAGAAAAGCAACAGAAGAGGCGAGTGAACATCGGCCACCGTGCGTGGCCCCGCCCGCTGGCTCTGGGAGCCACTAATAATTGTGGATGTAGTGTAGGGGTTATTTGGCCATGAAAATAATGCATAATAATTACTATTTTTACACCTGTTGCATATGCTTTACATTAGTCACCCACACCACGTCAAAAAGTAAAATTGGAACGTTGACTATAATACTCAGGATATAATTTGCCACTCTTCCAAAACCTGATGCTCGAGAAGGTTGCAACCCCGCTCCCACCCCTTTTACTACGCCAGTCCACTGTATAAAGCTGTTTTCACTGACATCTTCCACAGGGACCGAAAACTAGTTTTAGTTTCTATTAGCACTGGAATATAACGGGGAGCTATTGTTCACAATTATTCATTATTAGCATAACATTACAGTATTACAAAAGACATGACTTACGTTGGTCCTGAAGGTTGGCACTCTCCTCCCATCTCTTTATCCACTTCATCACAGTTTTTGTAGTGAGGTCAAGTTGATGAGCTGTTGCCCTGATGGAGAAGCCATCATCACGTAGCGCGAAAAATTTGACCTCTGATCATTAATTTCTCGTCTCGCCGATTTATGTCAACTTGGTGGGGCACGTGATGGTGCTGATTTCACCTTTGAGCAGAAGATAGCCAAAACACCTCAGTGGAACACCC
>NC_136983.1:30194785-30197285 GCF_032717465.1 Coenobita brevimanus | reverse complement strand
GAAAAACGAATGTTGAGTCAACTTGAAGTGAATGTGGATAATGGATTAATAAGGATTCAGCAGTAACAACCTGTATATACAGATTGTGTAATGATAATGGCTTTTAGAATTTTATTCATGTTTTCATGAGTTTCCACCAATTTGCAGTTTTTTTGAAGATCTAACTGATCAGTTAGGTCACTTTCACAAGCTAGAACCATCAGATAATGTAACGTTTTTTCTTTGGTTCGGTTTCGCAAATAGGCCTATGTTTTTAAAAGCTTAAGCCTGCTAAATGACTTCTCGATTATTAACCAGCTCAGTAATTCTTTGACCAACTCAGAACACACACTGGGGGGGGGACCCCCCCCTCTCCCGGTCGGGCCATCCCTGGAGAGAGAGAGAGAGAGAGAGAGAGAGAGAGAGAGAGACCGAAGGGAGTCAGCAGAGTTAAGGAGACGAACAAAGCCTAAAGAATAAGTACAGTATGCATCAAAATCACTATTATAGATCACTTTCATCAAGATGCAAAATTATTTCCAAAGATCATATGAATACGTGAGACAGTTAATTCCTGTAGCTCAGTACCCATCTCACCCTTGCAATTTCATGTTGCATCACCACCATCCAAAAATAAACAAACGAACAACTGCCCAACATTACACAGAGTATCTCGGCAACATACCCCCTTCTCCACCCAATAATACAAATCCCAGATCACCCAACACTACAAATCACAGACATACAGTGCATAAACACAGCCATTAGCCACCACAGCCATCTAAACCCTTCAGTCAAACAGCATCCTTCGTGAACCACCACCAGACATACACTCCTCATCAACCCTACCCAGAAAGACACGAACACACCTATACTCATTTTTTTTTTTTTTTTAATTGAGGCGAAGATGCACTTGACAGGTTGGTGATGATTGGCTGAATGCAACATGTCCAAATAACATCCTCGTATTTCAAATAATTACCAGGTAATGTCACATTACTTGGTTATTATTTGAAATACACCTATGTTACTCGGACATGTCGCATTCAGGCAGTCATCATCAACCTGTCAATTGGATCTTCGTCTTAAAAAAAAAAAAAAAAAAAAAAAAAAACAGCATAGTCAGACTACGATGTAGTCACCACTGTTCCCTGCTTCGGTTCCGACACAAAATACAACTCACAAACAAGTTACTTTGCCCATACTGCAAGGCAACCCCCCACACCACAACACATTCATTCACCACATGCACATCACTATTGCAACACAGTCTTTCAATATAACCTCAACCAAAGACTTTTGGAAACGACGGGTAGAAGCTTCTGATTTCCACTGGGATCGCAACGAGATGAACCTGGGGTTGCAACAACAAACTACAACATCCAAACCTCCGCCGACTTTCAAACTCGACTTTACTTTTTAACAACCTTATCAAGATCCATTCTCTCTTCATGACCACATCAACTGTATATCATTATGTTATCAATAAGCCTCCTCACACCAACAATTTTTCAGTTCCTATTATTCTCCAATCTCTCTTCATGACCACACCAACTGTATATGTTATCAGTAAGCCTCCTCACACCAACAATTTTTTAGTTCCTATTATTCATTATTTAACGCACTTTACACACGCCACACACATTCCAAAACTGTCCCATTTCCAGTGCCATTACTCCATAATTTTAGTCCTTATGCCATACAAAGAGTTTCAAGTGATTACACACCCACACCCACACCAAAACACGCCCACACCCAAACACACCCATAGCCAGACACACTCACACCCAGACACAAACACATAAATATACATACACACCCATACCCACACCACAAACCCACACTCATACCCACACCCACAGACCCACACCTATACCCATACCCCCAAACCTCACCCATACTCCCACACCCAGAGTCCTACACCCCCACACCCCTATACTCCACCACTCCCCCCCCACTCCCACACTCCCCCCCCACTCCCACATCCCCTCCACACACACACACTGTGTGGACAATGCATCACTGAACCGAAGTCTAATATTTTGTGAAAGATCAAGACAAGGTTCAGCAAACATTGACTGGGAAAGTATCGCGGAACATTATATATTGCATGTAAATCACGACTTTACTAGGCATAATGAATATTCGGGTGTGAGGTGTGTGAACGTGAGAAAAGCAACAGAAGAGGCGAGTGAACATCGGCCACCGTGCGTGGCCCCGCCCGCTGGCTCTGGCAGCCACTAATAATTGTGGATATAGTGTAGGGGTTATTTGGCCATGAAAATAATGCATAATAATTACTATTTTTACACCTGTTGCATATGCTTTACATTAGTCACCCACACCACGTCAAAAAGTAAAATTGGAACGTTGACTATAATATTCAGGATATAATTTGCCACTCTTCCAAAACCTGATGCTCGAGAAGGTTGCAACCCCGCTCCCACCCCTTTTACTACGCCAGTCCACTGTATAAAGCTGTTTTCACTGACATCTTCCACAGGGACCGAAAACTAGTTTT
>NC_136983.1:30182285-30189785 GCF_032717465.1 Coenobita brevimanus | reverse complement strand
CAGACTTACAGTATTTCCTGGAAAGTAATTAATTTACTGGTGACTTATTTTAAGAAACTGTCATTCTGGATTTCTGGTGTATATAGACACAGCTTAATTCAAAATTGCACTAATGTTCACTGATTTTCAGTCATACAGTGAGAGATACAAGATGCTTAAACTGACTACTTAAAAAAAATTATAACATACACAAATCACACTTAGTAAGTCAAATAAGGAAAAAGGTGAAAAACGAATGTTGAGTCAACTTGAAGTGAATGTGGATAATGGATTAATAAGGATTCAGCAGTAACAACCTGTATATACAGATTGTGTAACGATAATGGCTTTTAGAATTTTATTCATGTTTTCATGAGTTTCCACCAATTTGCAGTTTTTTTTAAGATCTAACTGATCAGTTAGGTCACTTTCACAAGCTAGAACCATCAGATAATGTAACGTTTTTTCTTTGGTTCGGTTTCGCAAATAGGCCTATGTTTTTAAAAGCTTAAGCCTGCTAAATGACTTCTCGATTTTTGACCAACTCAGTAATTCTTTGACCAACTCAGAACACACACTGGGGGGGGACCCCCCTCTCCCGGTCGGGCCATCCCTGGAGAGAGAGAGAGAGAGAGAGAGAGAGAGAGAGAGACCGAAGGGAGTCAGCAGAGTTAAGGAGACGAACAAAGCCTAAAGAATAAGTACAGTATGCATCAAAATCACTATTATAGATCACTTTCATCAAGATGCAAAATTATTTCCAAAGATCATATGAATACGTGAGACAGTTAATTCCTGTAGCTCAGTACCCATCTCACCCTTGCAATTTCATGTTGCATCACCGCCATCCAAAAATAAACAAACGAACAACTGCCCAACACTACACAGAGTATCTCGGCAACATACCCCCTTCTCCACCCAATAATACAAATCACAGATCCCCCAACACTGCAAATCACAGACATACAGTGCATAAACACAGCCATTAGCCACCACAGCCATCCAAACCCTTCAGTCAAAGAGCATCCTTCGTGAACCACCACCAGACATACACTCCTCATCAACCCTACCCAGAGAGACGAACACACCTATACTCATTTTTTTTTTTTTTATTGAGGCGAAGATGCACTTGACAGGTTGGTGATGATTGGCTGAATGCAACATGTCCGAATAACATCCTCGTATTTCAAATAATTACCAGGTAATGTCACATTACGTGGTAATTATTTGAAATACACCTATGTTACTCGGACATGTCGCATTCAGCCAGTCATCATCAACCTGTCAAGTGCATCTTCGTTAAAAAAAAAAAAAAAAAAAAAAAACACTATAGTCAGACTACGATGTGGTCGCCACTGTTTCCTGTTACGGTTCCGATACAAAATTCAACTCACAAACAAGTTACTTTGCCCACACTGCAAGGCAACCCCCCACACCACAACACATTCATTCACCACATGCACATCACTATTGCAACACAGTCTTTAAATATAACCTCAACCAAAGACTTTTGGAAACAACGGGTAGAAGCTTCTGATTTCCATTGGGATCGCAACGAGATGAACCTGGGGGTACAACAACAACTACAACATCCAAACCTCCGCCGACTTTCAAACTCGACTTTACTTTTTAACAACCTATCAAGATCCATTCTCTCTTCATGACCACACCAACTGTATATCATTATGTTATCAATAAGCCTCCTCACACCAACAATTTTTCAGTTCCTATTATTCTCCATTCTCTCTTCATGACTACACCAACTGTTTATGTTATCAATAAGGCTCCTCACACCAATTTCTCAGTTCCTGTTATTCATTATTTAACCCACTTTGCACACGCCACACACATTCCATAACTGTCCCATTTCCAGTGCCATTAGTCCATAATTTTCGTCCTTATGCCATACAAAGAGTTTAAGTGATTAGACACCCACACCCACACCCAAACACACCCATAGCCAGACACACTTACACCCAGACACAAACACATTCACACACATACACACCTATATCCACACCCACAAACCCAAACCCACACACCCACACCCATACCCACACCCATACCCACACCCCCACAACTCACCCATACCCCCACACCCACGGGCCTACACCCCCACACCCCTGTTCTCCCCCCCTCCCCCCCTCTCCCACAACCCCCCACCCACACACACACTGGGTGGACAATGCATCACTGAACCGAAGTCTGATATTTTGTGAAAGATCAAGACAAGGTTCAGCAAACATTGGGTGGGAAAGTATCACTGAACATTATATATTGCATGTAAATCACGACTTTATTAGGATTAATGAATATTCGGATGTGAGGTGTGTGAATGTGAAAAAAGCATCAGAAGAGGCGAAGTGAACATCGGCCACCGTGCGTGGCCACGCCCGCTGGCTCTGGCAGCCACTAATAATTGTGGATGTAGTGTAGGGGATATTTGGCCATGAAAATAATGCATAATAATTACTATTTTTACACCTGTTGCATATGCTTTACATTAGTCACCCACACCACGTCAAAAAGTAAAATTGGAACGTTGACTATAATACTCAGGATATAATTTGCCACTCTTCCAAAACCTGATGCTCGAGAAGGTTGCAACCCCGCTCCCACCCCTTTTACTCCGCCAGTCCACTGTATAAAGCTGTTTTCACTGACATCTTCCACAGGGACCGAAAACTAGTTTTAGTTTCTCTTAGCACTGGAATATAACGGGGAGCTATTGTTCACAATTATTCATTATTAGCATAACATTACAGTAATACAAAAGACATGACTTACGTTGGTCTTGAAGGTTGGCACTCTCCTCCCATCTCTTTATCCACTTCATCACAGTTTTTGTAGTGAGGTCAAGTTGATGAGCTGTTGCCCTGATGGAGAAGCCATCATCACGTAGCGTGAAAAATTTGACCTCTGAGCATTAATTTCTCGTCTCGCCGATTTATGTCAACTTGGTGGGGCACGTGATGGTGCTGATTTCACCTTTGAGCAGAGGATAGCTAAAACACCTTGGTGGAACACCCCCTCCCGCACCCCACAGAGAGAGAGAGAGAGAGAGAGAGAGAGAGAGAGAGACAGACAGACAGACAGACAGACAGAGATAAAGAGAGAGAGAGAGAGAGAGAGAGACAGACAGACAGACAGACAGACGGTTACGTAGAGGAAACATCATGTTAGCTACTTCATCTTAAAACATATGATTTCCATTATTCCTTAGACTCCACCAATCGTCTTCATCTACTTTTGAGTATGAACATGAATTTTAGCTGTTCAGATACTTCGTAAATGTTTGAATATCTTGGCTGCATACATATTATTTTTGGCTGCTTAGATTTTCCTTGAAACGGAAGAACTGTTCATAAATACTGAGCTAAGATGGTTAGTTGAAAAACTGCCTGTGTCTAGGGATTAAGACATGCGATAACTCACTAACTCGCATAATCATATTGATTCATAGCTGAGCTTCTAATATTCTGTTATGTGCTTTTCTTCTGTTATTTTATTATTTCTTTTAAGCCGGGCGAAAATAAACATACTTTCATCATTTAATCAGCAGTAAGATTGACTGATATCTGTGAGTATGAAAATAAAATTCTCATTTCATTTAACAGTCGGTGAGCGAATGACACTGCTTTGATACTAGCCAAAGTCTGGTTGCTCGTGGGAGGTCCGAAGCTGTAACCTGTCGTCCAGGAAGGAGGGGCAGAGACTAGCGCCTTCCACGCTGGGTGTAGTACGAACTTCTGAACTTAGCTGTATATATATATATATATATATATATATATATATATATATATATATATATATATATATATATATATATATATATATATATATATATATATATATATATATATATATATATAATAATATATATATATATATATATATATATATATATATATATATATATATATATATATATATATATATATATATATATATATATATATACCTAGGCTGCTTCCCCCAAGGAAAGGGAAGTAGCCGAGACAGGACGACACACTCCCCATTTACTCATCCATTCAAACACATTCATTCGCATCTTAGCCCCAAAGGGGAGAACGGACAGATCCTCACCGCACCACACTGCACAAGGGGCAATTGCGCAATGCAATTAGTGACATCCGCAGCAGGGCCCGACAGCAGAGCTGGTTTACCCCTGCCACATCATAACAGACTCATCCTCTTACCCGCACCTGACTTGAAATAGCTGATCAGACCAAATGCGTGAGAATATCCCCTCAGGGCTGCGTCATCACTTATTCATTCACAATTTCTCTCCACCCATTTCTGTCAAGCACAGCCAGTCTTCCTTGCTCAACAGACATCCCTCTCGCATCCAGCTCTCTCTTCACACTGTCCATCCATCCTATTCGTGGTCTTCCTCTCAGCCTTACACCTCTCTCATCAGATCTAGTTATCTTTTTCACCAATCGCTCATTATCCATTCTCTCCATATGCCCAAACCATCGCAACACCCTCTGCTCAACTCTACCAGCCATCTCCCAAACAACTCCAGTTCTCCTTCGCACTTCATCATTCTGCACTCGATCCATACGCGTCACTCCACACATACTCCTCAGACACCTCATCTCCATTACATTCAAACTTTTCCTCTCTGCTACACCCATATTCCATGTTTCAGCCCCATATAACGCAGTCGGTACCACAACACCCTCATACAGCCTTCTCTTTACATCTATTCCAAGCGAACGACATCTAAACACTTTTTTCATTCCTCCTAGCACCTTTCCTACTTCATTTATTCTAAACTTCACTTCTGCATATTCTTCCATTCACAACAACATGTGACCCTAGATATTTAAAACTACCTCCTCAAGCAACTCGCCATTCAAAACTATATTCATCCCTCTACCATCTACCAACCTCGTACACTTCATCACTTTACTCTTATTCTCATTTACTTTCAATTTCCTCCTTTCACACACCCTTCCAAACTCTTCTGAATCAGCCACCAGTGCAGTATCATCTGCAAACAGCAGCTGCTTCAGATTCCACTCTCCACCATCAACATTCACCAGACTCAGACCTCCACCTAAAACTCTTCCATTCACCTTCCTTACAACACCATCTATGTAAATATTAAACAACCAAGGCGACATCACACATCCCTGTCGCAGCCCCACTCTCACAGGAAACCAATCACTCACAGCATTTCCCACTCATACACACGCTCTACTATTTACATAAAAACTTTTCACCCCTTTTAATAACCTACCATCAAATCCATACAATCTTAAAACAGTCCACAAAGCCTCCCTATCAATTCCATCATACGCTTTCTCTAAATCCATGAATGCCCAAAACACATCCTTGCCTTTCGCTAAATACTTTTCACACACTTGTCTCACCGCAAACACCTGCTCCACGCATCCCCTCCCTCTCCTAAAGCCACACTGCTCATCACCAATCACTCCCTCTGTACCCTCTCTAACTCTCATAATTAACACTCTACCATACACCTTACCTACAGCACTCAACAGACTTACACCCCTAAAGCTAGTACATTCATACTTATCACCCTTGCCTTTATACAACGGGACCACACAAGCACTTGCCTAGTCAACTGGCACCATACCTTTCACAAAGCACACATTCAACAATCTTACTAACCAGTCAACAATAGTCACTCCACCACCCTTCAGGCATTCCAGAGCACACTCATCCATACCTGCAGCTTTCCCTGTTTTCATCTCCTTTACTGCCTTCTGCACTTCCTCCTTCGTGATCAAAGAATCATTCAACTCTCCCAACACATTTATTCCTTGCACCCTTCCATCCGCCACAACCTCAGCCTCCCTTTCCTCCTCTACATTTAACAACCTTTCAAAATACTCTGCCCATCTCTTCCTTACTGCATCCATCTCAATTAACATCCTTCCATCCTCTGCTTTTACTCGTTCTTCCTTCCCAGACTCTCCCTTTCGCACCCTTTTCACCTCCTTCCAAAACATTTTCTTATTCTGTTGGAAATTCTCTGTCAGCCGCCTACCCCACCTCTCATCTGCTGCCACTTTAGCATCACGCACAGCCCTTCTCACCTTATTCCTCTTTTCCTTATACCTCTCATATAAATATATATATATATATATATATATATATATATATATATATATATATATATATATATATATAGTATTTAGAGAGAGAGAGAGAGAGAGAGAGAGAGAGTTCAAATTCAAATTCAGATTGAAATATTCAAATACTTTATTTCCACTAAGCAGAGGTTATTAATAAAGATTTATACATGTTCCGATATATAGTAAGTACAGTACACTGGAAACATGAAACATCAATAAAAATGAAGACAAATTTAGAGCAAAATAAAATCTCAATTGGGATTTTTATCTTGTAAATGCATCCTAGGTATTTCAAGTCATAAAACTTTTTTCTGTCCCATTAGAAAACAAAGCAGCCTAAATTTGAATACTGGTAGGCTACTGGCATTGGTTATTAATGTAGGCAATTCATTCCAAAGCTTCAGGCCCTGTACAGCAAGTGACCTGGTACTAGTGCTAGTGTGGACTCTTGGTACATATAGGCTATTTTATTGTCTGGTTACACTTCCAGTCACGTTATGTACAGTAGCAATGGACGTAAACTATTCAGGGTACACACCACGCAGTATCTTATACATACTTGAGTATGTATCAAATGCATGCTTTTGTTTAATATTTAACCATCTTTACTCTTTCAGGACTGGAGAAACATGTTCGTACGAGTATTTCCTCATTCCACCTACAGCAACTTTAGCAGGAAAGTTCAATAGTTTCTGGGCACTGTGTGTAAGAGTTCCGTTGGTTGTACCCCATATCCTAATACAGTAATTAAGCAAGCCCAACACAAGAGTCTGAATTATGATTATACGAGTCTGTTTCTTGGAATTGTTACTTAAACGATTTATATACATCAATGTCCCCATAACTTTTTTATTTAACTCATTAACATGCACATCAAAGCTCATATACTTATCTATATAAAGACCTAAATTTTTAACATGACTACTAGGAGTGATGTTATTGCCATCAAACTTTACAGTTGTATTAGCTAGTATACGTGATAATAGTTGTCGACATCCAAGAAAAATACACTGAGTTTTATTTGGGTTAATCATGAAACCATTCCTAAGAAAATACTGATAAGCTTTGACAAGGGTTACTTCAGTCTTAGTGATAAGATCCTCCAGATTATTTATAGTACCTGTATGAAGGAATTGTGTATCATCAGCGTATTGTATTAATATACAGTCATTTAAATAAGTTGATATGTCATTTACATAGATATTGAATAAAAGTGGACCTAGAATAGAACCTTGTGGGACTCCGTAAGTTACATTCTGCTTTGGAGATACGGCATCATTTAATTGAACAGACTGAGTTCTGTTACTAATGTAACTATTAATCCAAAACGAATCGATTATTACTTTGGCACATTTATCTGTGAGGGTGGCATGGCTGACACTATCAAAAGCTTTAGAGTGGTCACACAGGG
>NC_136983.1:30022285-30177285 GCF_032717465.1 Coenobita brevimanus | reverse complement strand
CCCTGGACACCTTTACAGGCGACAGTGATTCCCCACTGGACGACGAGGTTGTGGATAAAGATTATGTGCAGCCACAGGAGGAAGAATCCACCAGCAGTGACGAGGAAGTTCCGTCTCCAAGGAAGCAGCAGTATGTGACTTACCGTGCTGCTAGAGTGGGGCAGCAGGCAAAGAAGCCACGTGCAACATCCTATGCCTATCCCCAACGTGACTTGGAACCAGATTTCGATGACGATGACTATGACGATGATGATGACGGAGTCGTGGGACGTGCTGCCACGTGGTATGGACGTGAGGTAATCACTCATCGTGGCCCAGAGTGCACACCATGTTGGACGAGCAGGTATGGGCCTAGCATTTTGTTTGGGGAGTTAGGAAGTGCCGTGGAGGGAGTGGGGAGTGAAAGGGAAAGTACAGGGAGGATTAGGCAAAGTGAGAGTGACGTGAGTGAGTCATTGCTCTCCCTACGCAGTGTGAGGCGGCGGCGTGTATCACGTGGGCGAGTGCGGGTGCGTTCAGTATCACGTGGGGTTGTGAGGGAGGGGGAAGGTGGGGAGGAACCACTCCCAAGCACGTCTGATGCTCCCCAATATCCTCTAACACGTGGTCGAGCTAGGGTGCGTGAGAAAGCACGTGGTGTTGTCATGGAGGGGGAAGGTGGGGAGGAACCACTCCCCAGCACGTCTTCTGCTCCCCAATTTTCCACTACTTCATCCCCACAGCCCCCTAATGTTCCTCAAGGCCGTAAGGGTAAGGGAAAGGGAAAAGGTAAAGGCAGAGGGAAGGGGAGTGACAGTGGGGAAGCCCTCTGCACTCCTTTTCCCCCACCTCCCCCACCAGGATCTCCTCCCCACCCAGACGAAGGCGGTGATGGGGATGATGGGGACGAGGGATTTGTGGGGTAGAATTGGGAGGATGGGAGTGATTTTTCTCCCCTCATTCACCCCTTCACTGAGCAGGGGCGCTCTGGCTGCATTGCTCCAGGAATTCACCGTAATTCCACCAGGTTGGATTTTTTCCACCTGTTTTTTAGTGAGGCATTTGTGGAGTAGATTGTATACCAAACCAACCTGTTTGCAAGCACCCAGCACCTAGAGAGTGAAAGATTGGGAACAAGGAGTAGGCATTCTATCATACATGATTACCCTGTCTCCCTTTCAGAAATGTTGCTATTTTTTGCCCTGGTCCTTTCGATGGGTATTATACGAAAGAACAGAATTCCTGCTTACTGGACTAGGGACCCTGTTATGTTTACCCCAATATTTGGTCAAGCCATGAGCCGTAATAGGTTTCAACAAATTCTAAGTCGCTTCCATTTCTATGATGCTCATGACCCTGCAAATGCGAAGGACACTGATAAAATGAGGCGAATTAGGTTGGTCTTTGATCACCTGAGGCAAACCTTTCGTTCCTCAATCTATCCCTATAGAGACCTCGTCATAGACGAAAGTCTCGTGTTGTGGTGAGGTAATATTTCATTTAGGCAGTATATACCCAGCAAAAGGCACCATTTTGGGTTCAAGATCTTTGTTATGTGCGACTGTAGGACTGGATACGTGCAAGACATAGTCTTGTACACCGGTGCACAGACAGACATAATAGAAGATCGAAGTATTGGACTGTCGGGAGCAGTAGTAAAGACGATGATAGATGACTACCTTCATCATGGTCACGTCCTCTACCTGGATAATTGGTACACTAGCCCTCTTCTCGCTCGCTATATTCACACACTTGAAACTGGAGTCTGTGGAACCGTGAAGGTGAACCGGCATCACATGGCCAAGGTAGGGCGGAAACTTGCAAGGAATGAGGTTGTCTTCTTCAAAGCCAACAACATCCTTGCAACTGTGTGGAACCATAATGGAGAAGTAAGCCTCTTGTCAACGGTTCACCGCCCCTTGATGCACCGTACTGATTCAGTTGATTACCGTAGCAAGAACAAGCGTCATATTTGGAAACCTGAGTGTGTCATGGACTATAACATAAACATGCTCCTCGTGGACCAGTCAGACTCCATGATATCGACGGTAGAGTGTGTCAGGACCACGATGAAGTGGTATAAGAAACTGCTCTGAATTGCCACTACCTTCACGCCATGACAACAGGAGTTCAGGAAACCTTTGAAGGGTTTGTGAGGGAGCTCACAAGAGAGATGTTTGCACGGTATGCTGTAGAAAGGCCCCAACATCGCACCCGCACTGGCCCTATTGCACAAACTCCCCTGAGAATATCCGGCTGCCATTTCCCCACTCATATCCCTCCCCAGCCAAACAGACCTAGGCCCCAACGCAGGTGTCACGTGTGTAGCAATTCCCGGGTGAGACTCACGACACAGAGGAAGGACACCCGCTATGAGTGCGTGGAGTGTGACGTGGGTCTCTGTATTCACCCATGTTTCAGCGAATATCACACGTTGATGCAATTCTGATATGGTGTGAATGCGACAGGACGCTGAAACTATGAAGTAAATGTGACAGACAGACGCTCAGTGAAATTATCAGTCATGTTGATCACCAAATATTAGTATAAAGTGCATTTGAATATAACATAAGTGCAAAAATTGTATGTAAGTGTATAAATATGTTGTAAGTGGAAACATACATAGTGAGGGTTTTATGATGCGATATTCTGTCGCTCAGTGCAATAAATACGGCCCGTAATTATATAATTATTATTATTGGATATGCTTACGGGTATAATATAAGTTCAAATTATTGTAAGTGCTGAAATATATTCTAAGTCAAATATTCATAGCGTGTGTATAGAGATGCGATATCCTGACGCTCAGTTGAATGAATAAGGCACATAATAGTGAAAATAGAAGTCAACAAGTGGTAAAGTGTGTAATATATGTGAAGAATTAGTATATAAGTGTGTGAGTATTATGTTGGTCGAAACATTCATTGCGAGGGTATTTTCATGCGATATTCTCACGCTCACTTGAATAAATAATGTCAGTAAATATGTACAGTGCAGTATAGGGGTGTAAACGTGTGTAATGTAAGTGAGAAATTATAATTGGAGTGAATAAATAAAGTAGAAGATGAAACACGAGTGTTTGAGATTGTGCTTGCTACGTGAATATGCGGTAGGATATCGCTAAATGCCCTCGTAATGAATGAAAATAATTGAAAACATTTACAGTGGTGGAGGAAAGGTTCTATGTAAAGGGAAAAATAATAGGAAAGTGATAAAACAATTGGGTATGTTGAAATACGAGTCATAGCGAGTGCGCTTACTAAGCTGATGTGCGCTAAACTTATGCTGCATGTCATCATAATGAATGAAAACATCTGAAAACACTTACAAACAGTTGTAATTGGTAAAATGTCACTGAAACAGAAGTATACAAGTAGAAAAAAATGATATGTTGACTGATACAAGAAACTTAGCATATAGCATGTTACGACTCGGACCTAACTCGCTATGCTCGTGCAATGGTACAATGCTTATTTTTCATATATATGTGTCTGAAATCCATTATATTGTTACTGTTATTGTTTATTAGTTCAAATTGAATAAATATAGAGGTGTTGTGTAATGTTTCTCCCAGTATACCTTACCATAGAAAATGTGAGCGCCTGGCACGTCCATTATAGAATACGATACCTGGCGTGGGGGACCTCACCTGTCCTGACCACTTATAGACCACGGTAAGCCCTTTCTTGGTGATTTTCCTTCGTTTCTCGACCTAAGAGGAAGTTTGGGCCCAAAAAAAGTTTTTCCAAAAAGGCTCGGGACTGGGGGATGTCGGAGGGGCGGAAAACCTCAGGACGTGACGGGTTAATAGACTGAATGATTGCGTTCCCTTGCAGGTTTAAAAATGTGTGTGTGTGTGTGTGTGTGTGTGTGTGTGTGTGTGTGTGTGTGGCCTTATCTGAAACATGCCAGCACTTAACGCTGTACCTGTTGCCTGGATACACTAAGCCTCACTCATCTGGATGCAACAAATATACCTTGGAATGATGATGTGATAGTGAATACCAGTAAAATACTCGGCCACGAAGCGATAGGACCCCCAGTTCGATGTCTGAGGTTACTACGAGACCGTTGGACATAGCACATCCTGTTCACGTGACCATAAGCACACAAACTACACATTAAAACCAGCGGTTACTTCCTGACAATTTACAGCGCTGAACGAACGACAACACAATGGCGTGTTATTGACTTTTTTGCACCTAGAAGAACGCAATATATATACTGACTAGCAGGGGTATCCGGAGTTGCCTGGTCAAAAAGGCGAGCACTCTAATCCTAATCGTTTAGTTCAATCGTTCTTCCTACTCCAGAAAGACCATGTACATCTTATGCTTTTGAAAAGGGATTATAAGAGGTCCAGGACCTTTCTATTTCAGCTTTTGCAGACTAATGCACAGTATTAATTAGTGCGCACTTGTTTACTATTACCGATGACTTCAAATGACATCCGACCAGTGACCTTAAATGACCTCTGAGATCACCTTCATATATCCTATGTCTGAACTGGAGGTCATGTGAGTTTCCACATCAAAAATTGGGCTACAGGGGTAACCGGCGTCCAGGCCAAAAAGGCGAACACTATCGGTGACCTCAAATGATCCAGATCTGAATGTTCACCCCCTTAAAACCATCCTTGGGTTACCCTGATTCAGAATATATATGGGTCTGGGGGTCTCTGGCCCTTGGTTTGGGTGTGATTGAAGGACTAACAAACAAACAACGCGGATCTTTTATATATACATGGTTCTTTATTTAATTGACATTTATTGTGTCTGAATTGACCTTTATAGTGTCCGGAAATAGTAAACGTGGCACCACAACTTCATGGGCAGATTGAACCAACAACGATTAGGATATCAACAATAATTCTGTACACCTTGACATAACAAGGTAGAACGAAAGGGATGGAAGTTAAATTTCAGTGTAAAACTGAATATTGGAACCAACTATAAAAACTACAGAATACAACTAAAAAGAAAATGAAAATTACGAAATAACATGATCACAAGCAGGTTAGAAACGTTCAGAGGAGGTGAGCAACTGCAATTTCCTTTATAGGGATGATCATTCAATGCCCCAGGGACAAACAATCACTACCAAGAAGCAAATCAAGACGGCAGGTAACGTCCTTCCCACGACACAGTTAAAAGTGTGGAAGGTCGCACAGTATGTTTGATTTACACAGATGAAGAAGTCTCACGATATAGGACGTCTTTGGAATGATGCATGGCTTTAGCCTTCAAAAACTCTCTTTGTTCTGATTGCAAGTGCCTCCAGCTCAAACTTGACCCGTCTGCCGGTAACACAAACTGCAGACTGGCCTTGCTTACGGAGTGGCAATAACCGCTAACATGACAATTAGTTTACCGGAAGAAATAATAAGCGAGTAAGTCCATTAAAATGAAACTTGCTCTGAACCATAACCGCGTTCGAAACCGGAAAATAAAACACTACGGAGATGGCTGTTTTGGTGCATGGTGGCTTTGTGCCCGTTGTCTGATGGATATTCTCCGGTCATTTTACCTTTGGGGCTCTAAAATAAATAAAAGGTCTTATCCGAAAATCTTATAAAGGTGTTGTGGGGCACGAAGCCAAGGTAGCATGCACAGACACTTTCAGGCTTAGTGGCTCAAAAATAAAGGTGTGGGGTCGTTGTAAAAAAAAAAAAAAAAAAAAAAAGCGGTAATAATACGGAGATTCTCAACACCACCAATACCGAGAACTGAAAAAGAGAAAAAAGAATCTATAAATAATAATAATAATAATAATAATAATAATAATAATTTGTTTTTGGAATATGCAAAAACTGAGTATATCTCGTAGTGTACAGGTAGCCTGGCCACGTCCATGAGTGTCTCCGTATCATTTGCCATATGCCTGTACTACTGTATTTATGCTACCTAATTAAGTTTCCAAAGTCCTTATAACAATGACGTGTTTATTATGGGGATGTAAGAAATGATCACAGTGTCTGATAATGGTTGGACAAATTTGTTGTTCAGTTACGTGACAAATTAACGAGCTGGTTAAAAGGGTAAAGATGGACAAACGGTTTACTTAATAGCCTACATCCCTTCTCATTTCGTTCATATCTGAGAATAGAATCGACTTTTAAAATACGTAATGATACTCTCACACAATACAACAGTGGTCTAGGCTGGTCGAGGATGTTTTCTTTTTTTTCTTTCAACTTTTTCTCCCCCGTCCCCCCCCCCCTTTTTTTTTATTTTTTTATTCTGTGCTCGTGTATGCTTCCGATGCTGGCTATGATGTGAAGCAGATGAAATATCTCTGAGAACTGGAACAAAGTAGAAATAGGCTACATTATAACATCCAATATCACATTTTTTTTTTTTTTTATAATGAGGATCACCAACCAGTGGGAACAAAATATTAGTGCTGATATTCATTCTTAGCATGTTGTTCCTGTAGTGATGAGTGAAGAATTAAGGCGCTTACTGATATGAAGGAAGTAATAATGTGAGTCAGGGGTAGGGTAACACTATTAAGGAAGGGATATAATGATGTATTTATCTAACAACAAAGTAGGAAATCCTCACATTTACAATAATATTACATGTATAGCGTCACGTGTCATGTGGATCTTAAAGTATATTCTGTGTTCACATGGTAATGCCTGAGGGGATAACTGTAAATAGGTTGGAACTGGAAGCTATGAAATACCTGGTTTTAACCCACTTACATCTAGAGTTATCCCACCAAATTTTTTTCACAGTTTGTTACCTCTCTCTGATGGATGGTAGCTAGGTACAGCTTCTACATAAAGGTGTTTATTTAAACATCTATGGAATAATTGTTATACACAAGAGATTAATAGAACAGAAATGATAAGAAAAGGATGACTGGTAGACGACAAACATAGTTCAGAAACAATAAAAGCGAAAATGTTACATGTCAAAATTATAAATGTATAACGATCAAAATGCAGGAGAGCTCTCATTCACAAGTGATGCAAAGTTTAAAACAAGCTTAAGTTTCATCACTGAGGAATTCATTTATGACATCCAAATGGTGTGGAAATAAATATAAGTTTGCTAGTACGTAATTTGTCGTAAAATTACAGTTGGGCAAACCAGTCTAATATGGCAAAATATGACTAATCCCCCCCGCCATGGAGGTTATGTTTTACCCCGTGTGGGTTAGTTTGTCTGTCTGTTAGCAGGATTACTCAAAAAATTATGAACGGATTTTGATGAAATTTTGTGGCAGGGTGGGCCATGGACCAAGAAAGAAATGGTTGAATTTGAGGGCGGCTCCATTTCCGGATCCGGATCCGGGATTACTAAAAAAAGTTATGAACCGATTTTGATGAAATTTTGTGGAAGGGTGGGCCATGGGCCAAGGAAGAAATTATTAAAATTTTAGGCGGATCCGGATCCGAGTACGGAGTATCCCGCACAGCATCTCTAACAGTTCTGAATGAAGTTCAATGAAATTTTGTAGAAAGGTAGGCCATGGACCAAGAAAGAGTGGATTAAATTCTAAGGCGGATCCGGATCCTATATCAATGGATCCGGATCCGGATCTTTTTTAATGGCAATGGCGTTGGCGGAGGTATGAGCTCTCTGAGTGCATTCTAGTTAACCATGGTTCCACCACAAAAGCCAGGAGACATCTAGTGAAAATTTACCATTTTGGATAAGGTCGAAAATAGCTTCTGAATTACTCATTTTCGCAACCTTTTAAACCAATCACTATAAAGTTTATATTTTATGGAAAAAAGGATTATATGAATAGGAGTTCTAATATTCAGTGCAACGATTCCTCTAGTTTAAGGTGCAGTATAAGTGAGGCGGACATTAGCAATGTTTGGGATGCCTCGTAATTACATTACATAACTGCTCCCAGTCCATCGACTGACCAAAAATCATGCCACAGGAGTGCGGTGAGACAAAAGTAGCATCAACTTTTCACCAACTGAGAAAATCCCTCACTTGCATTAACAACACAAAGTTTAAATAAAAGTGGAGCGACATATCAGTATATATGATTAAGAAAGTATTATGAATTCATCCACTGTGGATTAGTATTTAAATTGATGACAAATCTGTTGCTTCAAATGTACACATGGATGAGGAACACCACCACCACAGCTTGTAATAACTTCTTTAACTTGCGACGTTTTCAAATATATCACTGCACCAGAAGACCTAAAAACAATAACACACTTCAGCTGAATAAATTTAATAGTTTGTGAGAACATTGAATTAAAATAACAATTATGGTTTTGTAAGATATCCCAGGAAGAAAGACATCATTCAGTAACTGAGTAAAAAGTGAGATAACCTAATCAGCTAAGACTAAGTCTACACAATAAGACTCTGGCAATCAAATTGAATATGATTAATATATTTATGAATAACAAATCGGTAAATACATAGCTGTAGTAGTAAATCTTTACCGATAGTGAGTTTGTGGACGTATGTGTGGAGTGTTTCCATGATGGGACACTTGCACAAGCTTCTAGCGAGGACAGAGAAGGAGGAGCGGTTGGTGAGTGATCGTCTGCGTACGAGTATGTAAGTGCTTCTGATGGCACTTATCAAAGGATCCTAAATGTTCTGGTGTTGTTATTCCTTGTTCTTCCATTGCTGGTACTTTTTTCAATACCACTCGTGTCAATGTAAGGCATTTGTAAAAAAGTCACGCTTAATCCACTGAGCTTCTGAAACAAGGTATATGCAAGGAAAAACACAAATCTTCAAAAAAGCTTCCTGTATGTGATCCTTGAAAATATAAGAACAACTTGATATCCATAGAAATTGATGATGAGGCTAGTAACTGGCGAGCCCTTCTCCACACGCCTTTGAACAATCAGGATGCTTCAGTACGTAGTTGCGGTTATGATGGAAATATCATTGCAGTGCTACTCTGACTGTGTTGGGCAGCATCAGGCCACAAAAACCGCCACCTGTTGGCAATAATAATGGTAAAGATTATGGATAATATAGAATAGGTCTCCGGTGTTGGCAATTGGAATACACAAAGATTTTGTCTATTTGCATTTAGTTAGCTTTCATCCAATCCGTGGTTACCCATTTTCAGGATTATAATGCGCCCAGGACTTGGGTACTCATTTTCGATCCATAAATCAGGACTGACCAGTCGTTCACTTTTAAGCTATAGGAAGGCAAAAAAAAAACTCAACCATTCTCAGAATTAAATCCTCATGGACCACACCCAGTTAGCGTGGCTTCTTTTTTCCATCAGACCACCAGGTATCCATCTATTGGATAACCTACACACGCCTCGCCTGGCCTCATTGATCTACTATAAATAAAATCATAAATTACATAAAAAAAAAAATTAACAATAAATCAGTAACATGACTTGCGATGGATATTCGGGTAAAATATACTTACTGAGAGTGGTGAAATACCAGTTGATTCATACACTGGCTAGGGTACGGGATGCATTTGTTATAAAAACATACATATATATTAATTTTTCTCTGGCTGGAGGATGATTATTATGTTTACTACCCTTGGAAAAGGCACCGATATTATTGCGCAGCTCCTATCCCTGTTCCACTCGTACAAACGTCTCGGCTTTGTCTCTATTCCCCAAATGAAGAATGGTGGACTGCTGCGGAAATGCAGCTTTACACCGCAGTTCAGCAGGTTTACGTTCAGACGAGTCAGGGGCATACCTACAACAACCACCGCCCATGATTGAAGAAAACAAATCATGTTTCCATCAGTCCCATGATCATAAGTCTCGATGGGAATATACTGAATATTGTTTAACCTCGGTTGCAAGAGAATGAAATGGCATTTACATCCACCTCGCGGCACTTAGCACCAAGAAGTTTCGATGCCCGGCCCCTTGGTGGTTTCTGCTTTTCTTCTGTCATCCTCATTTTTTTTTTCCACCAGGTATTTTCATCACGTCAAGCTCTCATTGATAGTTAGATTACGGCACGTCCAGCATAGTCATTCATAAACAAAGTCAATCATAAACTTGCCCCACTGCTGTCTGTGGTGTATGGCGCAGCCAAACACACCTGCACTGCTCAACATGCTGGAGCTGTATGACCTATCTCTCCTGTGTCACCTAATTTCTACATCAATAGAGATTATCCTGACATGATCAACACAGTAACCACCGCTGGGCTGTAAGGGATTATATCTGGACATTTGTTATCTAATATCATGTCAAGCATTTGACTGTTGACTGTCCTGTTAGTGCTCTACACAACACTCAAGGTGAAAAGTGCGCACATTGTTTCCTTAACTGCCAGGGTTAATCCATCAATCATGCTATTGTGGTGTGGGAGAGGCCAGCCGAATTTCACTGTGACATATTCCTGTCATTGGACCTTCGAAGATACCAAGCCCTCACTCTCCCTGTGTTACCGCTGTTTTCATACACAGCATGACGCCTGTTACTACCACTATGAAGAAAGATGTGGGTTGTGAAGTGGCACCCATTTGACCCAATACTGCCCTGTACCACTCACTGCCACTGCTCACCCCGCCATCCATCCTACAACTGACTTGCTGTCATCTGAATTCACAGAATTGCTTCGTAAACAAATCCCACTATTTCCCAGTGATGCCTACCCTTACCACCTGCACTCGTCGGATTTCTTGGTCCCAGTGTAGGCGTGCCAGCATCGCTGCATGAAACATGAGCTGCCCACGTTGGCACTCTGCCTGTCCTACCCCTTCTAATCCTGTCACCACTTCTGCACCTTATCTGATACACCCTCATTAGTTCATCTCAACCCCTCCCCCTTCCCATGCACGAAAGCAAGCTGCTTTCTCCCGTCTCATTCCTTACTTACCTGACCCCCTGCCCTAGTCTTTCAGCAACCAGCTGTAGCCACTGCAACAGCAGTATAGTTATCTGCACGATCTCAGCACAGTCGTCCATCTTTGCCTGCTTCATTGCCTGCATTGCATAGCTTGTTTCCTGTTTATACCATGTTTGTCACCCTCCTTGCTTCTCTCCTCCTCCTCTGTCTCTTCCCCTGGAATTGACTTAGCTCTCAACCTCTCATACAAGGAACCTATGTTTATGTTACATTTCCCCCTCCCTCCTCCCCTGCACTGTCTCCTGTCCTCTTCCACCCTGACCTTGCCAGCCTCTCTTAAGGCAAGTACACACACAGGACCACCTCCCTCTTCTCACCTGCCACAGGTTAAGGACACAAACCTAATGGGTTGCAAATTACGCTTCCACAACATCCACTGACCTTCGCAACTCCCTAGTTGCTATAGCCCACGAATTCTTTTATCATTATGTGCTGCAGCTCAACTCTACTATGGTCCTTTCACCGCAAGAAGTCCGTTCAGGGTGTGGCAGAATTTAGAATTCCCCCGAGTGCGACGTTGCCAATTTGACCACCAATTATCGGATTATCGCTACCTACCCCCATCACACCTGTTTCTCTCTCTCTCTCTCTCTCTCTCTCTCTCTCTCTCTCTCTCTCTCTATATAATATATATATATATATATATATATATATATATATATATATATATATATATATATTGTATATATATTATTTATTTCCAAATTTTTTTCCACACCACTTATGAGGTAAAAGTCTAGGCACGTTTTATTTTTAAGAGGTTTCCCCTGTCGGCCTAATCCTCTCTCTGATCTTTAATCATAATTTTCTTCGTCATCAGAACTTTCTGTTATATTGATGAGAGAGAGAGAGAGAGAGAGAGAGAGAGAGAGAGAGAGAGAGAGAGAGGGAGAGAGAAACAGGTGGGATGGGGGTAGGTGATAATCCGATAATTGGTGGTCAAATTGGCAATTCTACGGCGTGGCAACATGGGAAAAAAGCACTGCCACGTGTCATAGAATTCATGCAAATCGTTGTTATAATTCTAGAAAGTGATACTCAGTGTACTATATAGCTTCCTTTACTATATACAGAATATAAAAACAATTTCAAATAGCACATAGATAGGAAATAAGAGAGAGAGAGGCATGTACTACGGTTGATTTGGCAGTATCGCTAGAGGTGATTCACCAGGTGGGCCCCACCCTGAACGGACTTCTTGCGGTGAAAGGACCATAGATCCTCTGAATATTTTATGCAATAGTGGTTCAAGTGAAACGTGTAAACATACTCTTACGTATTACGTTAGTATTACTTCATTCTTTCTTTCACCACAACACAGTTTTTTTATGTTCGCAGTATATACTGAAAATTTCTTAAAATTTACAAAATTATCAAATAATTCTTCAAATATTTTAACTAACTCCTTGGATATTTTTTCATCACTATTCCCTAATATTTGCATTACGCTGATACCATTGCAGGAGAGTCAGCACACGTATTTATCTTCCCTTTTTCACAGCTTCTCATCAATGGGCGTTGGGTCATCAGACGTTACAGCTTTGGAGTGCGAGTTATCCAGCTTACATCAGCTAGATTCAAATGAGTGTTGTAAATTCTGAAAAATATGAATACATGTCCCAGCACACAAAGGTTAAATGTTTGTCCACCAGCAAGGTAGGAGAGGGAGCAACAGGCCTATTACTGTCTGGGATCAAGCCATACTCCTCTTCTGAAGGCCCAGTATCTCTGCTTGCACTGCTTCCTCTGTTGTTAACTCTATCTGTGGCTTAAGAAGCACATTTTCAAGAAGTTTTACAAAAACAGCCACTTTTATTCTTTACTACGTGAGGGGCTTGTACATATTCACTTTATAAGATTACAAGCAATATGCTGTTCTAAAAATTTTCTAACACAATGACTCTGGTAGTGTTACAGTGCAAAGTGTTGACACTGACCTATAAGGAGTGATGCCACCAGGAATATTGGAATGGCACAGTAGACGTCCAGCAGGTAACCAAAAGAAATAACCCCAGCTATGGCTCCTAATCGTCCAGTTAGGAAAAGCACCGCTAGTGCCGTTGACCTTGAAATATAAAAAGGAATTAAAATCTAAGTACTTCAATCTGACATATTTTGTGCATGTGTAAGACATGTATAATATTATGGTATATCATATAATGCCTAATACACAGACCATTCAATCTTGGTCTGTGGATATATGATGTAGTAAAGTTAGAAAAATGAGTCAGGCTGAAAACAATCGTTGTTGGAATATGAAACAAATCTACACGGAATGAAATTATACACTAGCGTGATCCTCAAAGTTTATTATAAATATTTCGAAAGTGCTTTGCGTTATTTAAGTTGCACTCACTGGAAATACTGACCTTTACAAAATTCCATTCATTTTCATTAAGTTATACCACTGCCACATGATCCTGCATTACCCCATATCAGGCGACTGAGACGTAGCTGAGAGTAGTGTTACGTCATGACTTTTTTTCAGTTTATCTTAGTGTTCATAAAATCTTACTGAAACTTAGATTTAACAACTTTCAAGTACTGTAATTAGACAAAGTTTTAAATTATTTAGATTTAATATATTTGTGGTAGATGGGGGCGCTCGCCATCCACTCACTCGATGTAGTGCTCCACTCAGGTGCCTGCCCTTTCCTCTCCTCCATCCTTCTTTCCTTCCATCCTCTTCTGTCTTTCTTTTCTTCATTCTTTCCTCGTCCTTCTGCCTACGGGTGACTTGAAACTTCCGCTTCTGTTGTTCTTTCCTTCATTCTTTCCTCATCCTTCTGCCTGTGGGTGACTCTACACTGAGTGATAAGCCAAATGGTTTCTTGTACACCAGGAAACCATTTACAACGCTGGATGGAACCATGTAACCAAATTTTGGCGCAAGGTAACTTTACAATTCCTCTTCTGTCTTTCTTTCCTTAATTTTTTCCTTTTCTTTCTGCCAATAGGTGACTCTACACTGAGTGACAAGCCAAATGGTTTTCTGTACACCAGGAAACCACTTACTACCCTGGGTGGTAGCCATATAACCAAATTATGGTGCCTGGTGATTTAGTGGGTAATTATGGCGCTCCAATCGGATTGAGCTGGTGAAGGTTTGTATCCAAGGGATAGTTGGGGTTCACTGCTCTCGTAATACCACTCAGGGATGAGTGAGGTTGGTCACTTTCATTTTAAATGTCAGGACCAACTTGCCTAGCCCAAGGCTCCTAGGCTCCTTATGGGGCAACGGAGGATTGGATGATGATGATGATGATGATGATGATGATGATAATAATAATATATTTAATGAGTTTACTTACATACCGCAACCTAACCTAGTGGCGTTGCATCAACCTGCCCATAGAAGTATGTTCTAGAACATTCTATCATATTCTGGCTTGGCCTAGCCAGCAACTCCCATAGCACATACAAATGAATAGCCACATCGGTTATCGGATATTCTTGCTAATGATTAAATCATCTCAAGTTCAGTATATCAAAACACCGTCTCCAACAAACCCCGACTAAATAAGATAAGACTCGTAGATTGTCAGGCTATTGTTATGGTGAAATACTGAGCAGTGTTACATCATACAGCAACTAAATACTGTAACTAACCATCGTGCTTGGTCTCCTTCTAGGTTTTCGTTTGTGGAGTTATTTAGTCCTGTCTTGGCACGTGCGACCCAAAAACAGCATTATGTGTGGTTGATTGGCTTTCCAGCTAACGTGATACCCCATAAATCATCTCCCATCTTGGGCAGAAGTCTTGCAGTGGTATTTCAACTTACAACAATGCCAAAAGTTGGAAGTAAAGAGTACAGCAACACAAGTTGTTCACGAAACAGTGTGTCTCTGGGAGAGGGCGTGAATCCCAACTGTAGAAGTGCGGAATGTCATTTCTAAGTTGGAAAAGAAGGTGATGCAGTACCAGTCTATTCTTAAAAAAAAAACACGACCACTTCCACCACAAATAAAGAAAGAATATGAGTTTCAAGCGAACCTCAATGATTTAATTGATACCGCCCACATCGAGACTCTTCAGCTGGTCAAAGTTCCAGAGGACAGGGCATTCCTCAGAGCGTGATGGGAGCCAAGGAGATGGGGCTTCATAGTTGGCGTTGACAAAGTCCAAGCAGATAAAAAAGGAGTGGGCTCCTCAAAGTAACCAGTCGATGACAAAGAGAGTCCATCAAGAAAATAAAGGAACGATCAGTGAGAGAGGAGACTGTCGAGTTTAGGGGGAGCGCAGTGATAGTTCGGCCAGGAGGATGGTTCGGCCACTGGCCTTCCTGAATAATGTAGGGGACCTAGATCATTGAGATTTCACATGAAGTTGCGTGATCTTCCCGACAGATGGCACAAGTGTTTTTGTTTTGGTTGGCCAGGAAACAGCAACGTCAGGTTAGATTTTATAATTTTTCATGACCCCTATATACTTTTTCGGTGATCCAACGTAAGCAGTAGCTCCATATATAGTGCAAATATCATTTATTGTCTATAGGCGACGTGAGAGTAGATAACACTCGAACAGCTTATGAACTCTGGGTTTCGGGGCGCCATGTGTACATCTTTATACATGGGGGATGATTCGGCCACTTGAAGTGAGGGATGGTTCGGCAGGGTTGCCAGGTGGCCGAACCATCCCTCATAATTATCTAATGATTTATTTTCTTTATTTAACGATTTTTTTTCTATAAAATTACATATTCTCTCTCTCTCTCTCTCTCTCTCTCTCTCTCTCTCTCTCTCTCTCTCTCTCTCTCTCCTTTTCTTGTTTGCTCACTTCTAATCTCTATGCTACATTTTTATTATTTCCAAGGCTGGCCAACATGGGTCGAAAATATAAAAAGAAAACATCAAGAGAAAGAGATGTGACTGCAATTAAAATGGCCATCAAAGAAATAGAGGAAAATGGAACGTCAGTGAGAAAGCAGCTCCCAAGTTCAATGTCCCAAGATCGACCCTAATGGACTATTTAAAAAGGAAGGAGGATTGCAGTTCAGATGTCAAGCTTGCTTCATATTCTGTGAGATAAGTTTTGTCACCAGAGATGGAAAGAGATCTTGGGGAGTATTTGTTGAAGTGTTCAAATATGTTTCATGGGCTAACACCACATCTCACAAAGAAATTAGCATATGAGTATGCTATTGCAAACCATATTATTGTACCAACCTCTTGGGAACGAGACAAGGCAGCTGGAAGGGACTGGTTTACTGGTTTCATTGAGAGACAGGGAAACCTTTCTCTAAGAACCCCAGAAGCAACTATCTTGCTCGTATGACGAGTTTCAACAGAACTAACCTAGGTGTCTTCCAGACGAAACTGGAAGACGTTCTGAACCGATGCGCATTTACAGAGTCAAGCATCTATAATTTAGATGAAACTGGATGCACGACAGTTCAGAAACTTCCACGAGTGGTCGGTCTTAAAGGTGTTCATCAGGTTGGTCAAGTAACATCAAGGGAACATGGCGAGTTAGTCACCATGGTTGGGATTGTTTGTGCTAATGGAAATGCATTACCTCCTACTTTTATTTTCCCTAGGGTTCGTTTTGACGAAGCTCGAATGATGAATGGTGTCCCTAGTGCATGCCAGGGTTTAGTGTACCCCACAGGCTGGATGACCAGTGAGAACTTCCGCGCTGTTCTGGAGCACTTTGTCTTGCATACTAGGTGCAGCAAGGATCGCAAGGTATTACTCATAATGGATAATCATGAGTCACATTTGTCTGTAGAAGGAATCAATTTTGCCAAGGAAAATGGAATAGTTATCCTTACTTTGCCACCTCACACCTCCAATAAGTTACAGCCTCTAGATGTATCAGTTTTTGGCCCTTTCAAGACTTTCTATAACCAAGGACTAAATGCATGGATGCTACAACATCCTGGCCGTGTAGCTACCATATAAGACATTGCACCTATAATAAGCAGTGCATGGGATAAGGCAGCTACACCTGTCAATGTTAAATCTGGATTTAGGCGCACAGGTATCTGTCCTTTCAGTACTATGGTTTTTTGTGATGAAGATTTTGCAGGATCCTATGTTACACACAGGCCAGATCCTTCTGCTGGTTCACCAGCAAGTCTTGAAGCTACAAAGGAAACCTCAGCACCAGTGACATCACAAGAAGATAGCACTTCACAGACAGCTGAAGTTTCATTTCCAGATGCAACAGCTGAAAGAAGCATTGCTTCGTCTCCAATCTCACTTGTAAAATCTCCAGACCAAGTACGGCCCTTTCCTAAAACTCCAGCTAGGAAGGAAACTGCTAGAGGAAAAAAAAGGGGAAAGTGCATGATTGCTACAGATACACCAGAAAAAAATCAACTTGAACAAAAGAAACATCGAACAAAAAAGGCAAATATATCAAGGAAAATAAGGTGAGACCTACAGTTTTCTGATATCAAAGAAGTAGAGAGTAGTGAAGAAGACTCGGCAATAGAGAATCTTTTAACAGAAGAACTAAAGCAATCTTCAGAGGACTCAGATGAAGAGAATGATGACACTATTGTTAACTTTATGAGTAAAACACCAGAGGAGAATGATTTTGTAGTAATAGGACTGGATCCTCTAAAGGGAGAGAAAGTTTATTATGTTGGGAAACTCTTGAGCAACATGGATGAGGACGGGGACTTTCAAGTTAGTTATCTAAGGAGATCAAACAAAAGCAAGGAAGACAACTTTTACTTTCCCTCAGAAATTGATGAAGTTTCTGTTTCAAGAAACGCTATTTCACAAAGCAGTAAGCGAAGGCAAAAGTATTACAACTTTGGATTAAGTTTCACTGGATTTAAAATACGTTAAGAGTAAACAGCATGTAAGAGAAGTAACTTTCATTTGACTCGGATATTTTCTTTCACAAAATTATAGTTTTATTTTATGTGAGATAGGCAATAGTAGAGCCATTTAATTTCATTATAAGGAGATTGTTTGTTCCTTGTTTCATTAAAAGGAGATTGTTTAGGTAAAAATAAATCCAATAAATCACGTCAGCACATATGAAAATTTGATTCTTCATTTTCCTACTGTATTTAATTCTTTAATTGAGCCCCAGAGGCAAGTGGCCAAATCATCCCACATGGTGGCCGAACCATCTAACGCCAGTGGCCGAATCATCCACACCAAAAGGGATGGTTCGGCCATTTTGGAGACCTTAAGAGTTTGGATTACTGCCAAGAAATGACGTAAGTTTAAGAACTGACAATATCACACAAAAGAGCCAAAAGATGTGGCTTCCTCTTGGAATAAGCAGATTTTAAGAATTTCTTAAACTTTATGTATTATGATATTTTTTTCGAAAAAGTGGCCAAATCATCACCGCCCTCCCAGTCATAACAGCTGAATAGCAGTGACAGCAGCGGTGATGAAGCCAATGATGTCAAGAATGGTGGGACTTCTTCCACTGCAAAGAGGTCGTGCCATGTGAGGAACATTGTTACAATGGAGCTAACTGCAGCACTTGACCACATTAAAGCCAGTGACCAATCGGCATTTCACATATTATCTGCGGCAGCTTCTGCCTTGGGTCATGAATGCTCAGAGCTGGCAATCAACCGTTCATCGATCATGAAATGTAAGTGAACCCAACAGAAGACGATCGCAGAGAAGATCTGGGAGTCTTTCTTAGTGGCATGAGCCAAATCGTCCACTGGGATGGAAAAATCCTTCCAGATGATAGTTAGGAGAAGGTTGATTCAATCTGTGTTCCTGTCATTGTCAACGACACAAGAGGAATTGAAAAGGTTCTTGGTGTTCCAAAGATTTCTACAGGAACTGGACAAGCAACGGCTAATGCTGTGATGCAGTGTCTCAAGGACTGGGAGTTATCAGAGGTGGTCGGTATGAGCTTTGATACATCTTGTAACACTGGTTCAGCATTTGGTGCATGCACTCTTCTGCAGCAACAGCTGGAACACCCAGTTTTTCATTTTGCATTCCGTCATCACATCTTGGAATCTTCGGCCCGTCTTCTGGTCCGGATATAGCCATATTCAAATGTTTCCAGTCAAGTTGTAAAACCATCGATCAAGAGAAGTTTAAGCTACTGATGCCCATTGATCTGGATCCTGCAGTGGCCAGCACATTTTGCAGTTACAAAGAGCAAGTTGTTTCATTTTGCATCAAAGAAGTCGAAATTGCCCAACCTAGAAGTGATTAGCACAAACTTCTTGAGTTGGTCACCGTTTTCTTCGGTGAGCGTCCACCAAGGGCAACTTTCAACTTCCTCCAGCCAGGTGCCTTTCACCGTCCAAGGTGGATGGCCCACATGACCTATGGAATCAAGATGTATTTGTTCTGAGCTCAGTTTCAAATGACTGCTGCTGAGCTCAGTGGCCTGAGACGAGAGTATTGTATAATAAACCCTTGTTCGATGCTCCATCAGTCATTGCTGTTCCAGTTGGAGATCTAGTATTTTTGAAAGGACTGCTCTCCTATTCTGATTCCAGCATTGCCACGGCCCATAGCAAAAAACTTGCCAATCACCTGCAGTACCTGAGTGAAAAGGCATCCGGACTCGCTATAACCGATAGGATGATTCCCCTCGATGTTAAGTGTAAGATGGTGGTCGCTCTCAAGAGCACATTTTGACCTAGCAGCAAAGGAAGTAATCACTGATAAGACTGTAGTGACTTTCATCACATCTGACCCAAGCCTGATTATTGAGGCATTTGACATCAGCAAGGACTTCCTAGAGAGAGAGACCTAGCTGACTGGGAGGACTCCTTCTCCTGCCAGTCAGCAAGAGAGGTACTGGGCTCGATTGCTGTTGTAAATGACTGCCGAGTGTGGAGTAGCTCATATCCAGGACTATAATGAAGTTATTACAAAAGACGACCAGCATCGTCATTATCAACTTCAAGTCACTGAGTGACATCGTCACCAATTTCCTGGCATGAACAAAGCAGGAACTCCACCTAGCCATTTCTGGATATATTTATTGCTTGTGAAACGCACTCATTTAAGATACCTTTGTGGTGTTTTATTCTTACTTGATAATTTGTCAATAAACCAAAATTACAGGAATGAAGTGTTTTCGCCCCTTAATTATCCCTCTGAAAAAAGTAAAATTTCCTATAATATCCATTTCAATATCGAAAACTGGAACATAGTTATCCTCTGACTCGGAGACCAAAATCCCGTTAATATTGATCGCACGTGTGACAGTAGTTAATGAAGTCGTTTGTGGACAATATTTGCCACCAACCATTTTCTTATCTGTACGAACTATTTTATAAGGAAACACATTTAGAAAATTACTTTTTTGGTTTAGGTGTGGTACTGAGGACCACCCTGATATACACTGTACCAATTACAAGTGTGACGAATCCACTCTCTGCCCTCACATTTGTGGGCTCAGTTTCAGTAACCTTCAGCTTTTCACACTTAGATTATGAAATATTTTAATCAATACCACGAAATCCCAGTATTGTGAGTACGCTCAGAAATAAGGAAATCTCCCAGTATTTCTGCCCACTATATGAAGACTTCCAGTAGCAGGGATGACTCTGTCCTTTGATGCCAGATGCCTTGTAAATGTTTAACTTAATTGTATTTGCCGTCTTTTCCTTAAGAAAAGTTAGATCATGGGAAGGAAATTAAGAAAAAATATATCATCCAGGAAAAAGAAGCACAGCTATGGAATTCGAGAGCACCTATAGAGTGTGTAGAAAGCAGCTAAGACTGCAACAATATACACGGAGGAAGGCCAAATGCAGAGTACATGATCCAGTTTATTTCAGCGTCTCGTCCACCAGAGTTTCTTCAGGAATAACATCAGTGGACAACACTCCACTCCTTGAATGGTGATTTAAACACGAGTAAACAACCTTACACTACATGGTTAACTTGGCTATCTGCTCGTTAAGAGGTATGCCAATGGCTTCGCTAACATAAAGAATCCATTATGTTGGTTGATATTACATACATTTACAATGAAGGCAGACCCATCTACGGTGCATGGTACTGTCTACTGTACATAATTAATCATTTTAGAAATTTTCCAGTCGGCATTATGGCCTGTGCCAAACCCATGTTTCAAAATCGCATTATTCATATTAAAGCACTTCATGTCATACGGTACTTGTGTTCCATCACTCGTTTCTTTAGACCTCGAAATGTTTCTCCAACATATACTTTACTACATCTTGAACAAGGCACGCTGTAAACTCCTGCCTGGCGTACTGTATATCCTGTTTACTCTTTTTTCTTTTTCAGTAAATTGCCCACTGTTACACAAACGATTCTTATAACACTAATACCAACCTCATTTAGCAGGGGGGGGATATTACTAGCTACTAAGGTAATAGGTAACATGTTCCTCTTTTTACATTTCTCTCTTCTTTCTTTCTTTTCTTGTATGGATATTTTCAGCCTTCTTCCTAACCTTCATGATAAAGTAGGGAGGGAACTTCAGCTCAATAAAAGCATTAGAAATATTCTTATAATCCTCCTACAGACATTCTCTCGAATATGTCCTCAAGTCTCGAAGGTAAAATCCAGTGAGAACATATAGTTTAGACCTGTTATCCGCAGCAGAATAAAAATGTACATAATCATTCTTAGAAGTATTTTTCCTAAAAACTTTAAACTTCAGCGTTTTTTCATCTCTTAATAACAGTACATCCAGGTAATGCAACCTACTGTCATTCTCATGTTCTACCGTAAATTTTATACTATTTTCTGCACTATTTACCTGATCTAAAAGCCTGCTCAAATCTAACCAGCGAGGAGCTATCACAAGTACATCGTCTATGTGCCTAAGCTTAAACTACCTCTCTGGGAACATGTCGTTGATGCTAGTGGTTTCTAGAGTATTAAAAATATATTAGCTAAAACATGGCTGAGGGGGAACCCCATTGCCATCCCTGCTATAATACTAATCATTAAAAGTGATGCAACAGTTAGAAACACAGAAGTCAACTAAACTAAAAAAAATTTCACAGGCACAGGTAGATGATCATCATCAGAGAGTACATTTCTCAGTACATTAATGGCCTTATCAGCTGGTGCATTAGTAAATAATGAAACAACATCGAAGCTGGCCAGTTGCTTATTTCTCATGGTTAAGATTTGTATCCTGTTGATTAGATCGCCAGAATGCTTAAGGCTATTGCCATTGATGACACCAACTTTACCCGGCATTGTTTTAGCTAACCTGCCTGCTAGTTTATTTAGTAAACTTCCAATTCCAGAAACAATTGGATGAAGTGGCACGTTAGGTTTGTGTAGTTTGGAAAGTCGATCTATCTATCTATCTATTTATCTATCTATCTATCTATCCATATATCTATATCTATATCTATATCTATCTATCTATCTATCTATCTATCTATCTATCTATCTATATATATATATATATATATATATATATATATATATATATATATATGCAGGAGAATGAATCTTTGGTAGAAGCTTCAACAAACTTGTCCCACCAGGAGTTTTCGAAATAATGTTCTAGGGATAGAAAAGGCAATAAATAGGTGGATGCCAGTGCGTCCCGGAGTGAGAGGTCTTGGGGGGGAGGGGGGACTAGGTTTACGATGGAAGAGTTGAGAGGTAGGATGGGACTGGAGTGTAATGGTGTTGTGATGAGAAGGGGTTGGCTGAGATGGTTTGGGCATGTGGAAAGGATGGGGATGATAATTGGCTGCAGAAAATGAGAAGTGTTAATGTTGGGGTTAAGGTAACAAGAGGTAGATCGAAAAAGACCTGGGGCAAGGTCACTGGGTATGATCTTAGGGATAAGGGATTAAACAGGGAAGTTGCCAGAGATCGTGCTGCATGGAGAGCCGCCATTAGGTAACCCCTTGAGGTGACCAAGCCCGACGCGTGCAAGCATGCTGGAGCCTTCAAAAACAAAACGAAACGATATATTCCTCACTGACCTGTTCCTACCATGGACCTATTATCTCACTACCCACCCACCCACCAGCCCTTCCCACCTACCTTGCTGACTCATCCACCCACCTGCCCTATTCATTCACCCACCAACCTTCCCACCCACTCACCCACCCTTGCTGCCACACCACACCCACCCACCCCATCCCACCCCACCCACCTTACAACCCACTCCACCCACTCTGTCATCACACACCAACCCATCCACTCAACCCTGCCCACCCACCCCACCTGTCCTGCCCACCTCACCAGTCTGTCCACACCCCTTGTAGCTAATAATGATATGGCTGCAGAAGTTAAAACTTTACACTAATTGGCTATCATGTCTCCGCCATGTTGACTTGATTATTTTTAATTGCTGTAGCCCTAATCTTGGCCATCAGGGGCGCCACACTGGCAACTGTAATGCCATCATCACCATCATCCGGACCTCCTTTCCCACCCTACGGCGGAGTGAGGAGTAGCAGCGTCCAGACAGCCAAAGTTTGAACAGTTCAGTGGACCACGCTTCCATTCACTCATCATTCAAGCCCACTGAAGCCTGGTTCCTTCTGACAGGCCAAAAGATGGGGACGCCCATCATCCACTCACTCAGTGTAGTGCTGCCTTATAGTCCCTACACTGGGTGACATGCCAAATGATTTCCTGTAACCCAGGAAACCATTTACTACGCTGAGTGGTAACTATATAACCGAGGTTTTTGGCCGGGTTAAGTGTCCCTCAGCTTTCCCTATCTATAATTATCAATAAATCATGCCACATGTAATGTACACATGTAAATTCGTCGAAAAATGTTAGAGTTGTTTATATATATAAATATAATACGTATATTTTATTGAACATATATAATATAAATCTATCTACCTATTGCCAGACGCCTTAATCCCGTAAAAGGTGGCCACAAACAAATTGTCTCCATGTCGCCATGTCCCCCACCAGTTCACTGCTCTGCTCCCACCTCACACACCCCTCTCTCATATACCTCTCCACTCCATCCCACCATCTCATCCTTGGCCTCCCCCTTCCTCTCCTACCTCTGCCTCACTCACATAAACTCTCCTTATATATATATATATATATATATATATATATATATATATATATATATATATATATAAATATATATATATATATAAATATATAAACAAATATAAATACACACACACACACAGAAGGCAGCCTGCAGTCCTAATGGACCCAGGTTCGAAACCAGGGTGAGGCAGGGAACAGTTTAAGGATGTGAATTTCTTAAAAAAGAAAACTTTCCTGATCTACCAGAAGACCCGCCGACATGTCGCAAAAGCAACCCCGGTAATACCAGTACACCAGTCCTGTATGAGACAGCCATAACATGTATTCAATATGGACGGTGGGTGTTAGCGCCAATGTGGTTATATGTGAAGGTGTAGGAGGACTACTGGGTCTTGGGACAGGCCACTACCTCCAAGAAATAGGCCCTGAAGCCTTTACCCAGAGTCTGACACATTTAAATACATACCGGTATGTATATACAAAGAGAGAGAGAGAGAGAGAGAGAGAGAGAGAGAGAGAGAGAGAGAGACCTTCAGCTTTCCCTATCTATAATTATCAATAAATCATGCCACATGTAATGTACACATGTAAATTCGTCGAAAAATGTTAGCGTTGTTTATATATATAAATATAATACGTATATTTTATTGAACATATATAATATAAATCTATCTACCTATTGCCAGACGCCTTAATCCCGTAAAGGGTGGCCACAAACAAATTGTCTCCATGTCGCCATGTCCCCCACCAGTTCACTGCTCTGCTCCCACCTCACACACCCCTCTCTCATATACCTCTCCACTCCATCCCACCATCTCATCCTTGGCCTCCCCCTTCCTCTCCTACCTCTGCCTCACTCACATAAACTCTCCTTATATATATATATATATATATATATATATATATATATATATATATATATATATATATATATATATATATATAACAAATATAAATACACACACACACACACAGAAGGCAGCCTGCTGTCCTAATGGACCCAGGTTCGAAACCCGGGTGAGGCAGGGAACAGTTTAAGGATGTGAATTTCTTAAAAAAGAAAACTTTCCTGATCTACCAGAAGACCCGCCGACATGTCGCAAAAGCAACCCCGCTAATACCAGTACACCAGTCCTGTATGAGACAGCCATAACATGTATTCAATATGGACGGTGGGTGTTAGCGCCGATGTGGTTATATGTGAAGGTGTAGGAGGACTACTGGGTCTTGGGACAGGCCACTACCTCCAAGAAATAGGCCCTGAAGCCTTTACCCAGAGTCTGACACATTTAAATACATACCGGTATGTATATACAAAGAGAGAGAGAGAGAGAGAGAGAGAGAGAGAGAGAGAGAGAGAGAGAGAGAGAGAGAGAGAGAGAGAGAGAGAGACCTGTTCCCATATATTATCAGGCAATTACAATATAGGTAACTAAGCAGCGAAAGAAAGAAATTCATACACAGCCATGCAGTCAAAAGCGGAGAATATAAGTATATTCTAACATCTTAGTACAAAATACACAGTTACAGTTGTGTTCGAATTCCTCACCTAAGGTAAGTAGGGAAGAGTTCAGTGGCAAGGCAGCTTAAAACAGTTATGGAGACGGAAGTCATGGCATTAAACACACAAGCCATGATCAGGTTGCCCACTGAACTCTTTACAAAGTAGAAGACAAACGCTGCCACGCCTCCTGTCACCATAGTGAACACTGTAAGCAACAGTCACTATTACTAAACGTATACCGACTTTGTACACACACACACACACACACACATATATATATATATATATATATATATATATATATATATATATATATATATATATATATCTATCTATCTATCTATCTATCTATCTATCTATCTATATATATATATATATATATATATATATATATATATATATATATATCTATCTATCTATCTATATATATATATATATATATATATATATATATATATATATATATATATATATATATCTATATATATATATATAGGATTATGACTAGGAAAAAAAAAATGGCCTGCAGCAGGAATCGATGAACATTTTGGTACATAATACATACAGTATATATATGTCATTTCACTTCATTCCATCAAAAGATCCCCCCCAGCAAGTCAAATTGTTTTACAAAAAACACAAAAATCATAAAACATAAGATGCACACTACACAGTCACAGTGTATTTGTTGGCAGAAACTTCACTAAGTATGTGTTCTTCCTGCACGTTCCACTCAACTCCTCCATCAATTTTATTGTCCTTTTAGCAATGATGTTCGTCCGTGGTATGTTTAGAGCAGATCTTTCCTTTCTCCAGTGGATTTCAAGGCACTACAGTGTGCCAGGGCAGTTGAGTTCTTTAACACTGGTTAATAAATTTTCATAGCACCACACCAACATTTCCCTCCGCAGATTCCTCTTGATCACCTTCCCCAGGAGCATCCAAGTCACTCACTTCGGCCATAAACCCTTCAAAGTCCAATGCTGACACTTCTGACATTGCATCCTCTTCATCCTCAACAGGATCAGGAGCAGATGATGTCGATGGTTCCGCTATTTCACCAACTTGAGCCCGCTGTGTGTAGCTTGTTATGAGCGTCTGTCTTCTGTTTATTTCTTCCCTGTGCCTGTCTGTGTAGAAACGGAAGAGTTTGTCGATACCAACCAGAAGTTCCTCCATTCTTAGGTTGCTCACTTCCTGTGCCTTCACCTCTTCCTTGAGCTTATCCACGGCAGCAAGGATCTTGCTAATGTTTGACATACACAGCTCAATCCTGCCTTCCATCATGCTAGGTTGCTCAACTTGACTCTGTCTGGCGTCGGGCTCTGCGTCAGCCTCGTCTATCCGTTCCAACACTTCCTCGGGAGGCTGTTGCTCAGTAGCAGTGTGCACTTCTTGTATGTCCGCCAATGTAACGTCCTCGAAACCTGGTACAGCTTGTGCTGCTGTCAATGTTGCTGCCTCAGCATCGGCCAGTGGTTGAATGGCCGTCTCCTTGGTGATGCACAGGTGAGGCACGAGCATTCACCATGCATGGTTCACCGTTGCAGGTGTAATCTGGTCCCAGGCTTGAAGGAGAAATTCAACTGCGTCCTTCACCGTAAAGTTACGCCAAAATGCCTCAACAGTCATGGCATCTGTGGTAGGTCGGGATAGAGATGCTGGTGGAGATGGAACGGGAGCAGATGCCTCATCAAGGTCTTCGTCGTGATCTTCTTGTAGGGCATGAAGCTCCTCTTGTGTGTCGGTCTTCCTGCGTAGGTAGTCGTACACTTCCTTATGGTAGAAATGCTTCACTGTGGCGATTAGTTCTTGATCGAGTAGCAGCATTAGTGACGTTGTGCGGGGCGGCAGAAACACAACACGACAATCCTTGTGAAGATCTTCCAGGTATGGAGGGTGACTTGGTGCGTTATCAAGCACAAGGAGCATCTTAAATGGAATGCCCAGTTCCCGACACTTGGCTCTCGCATCAGAGACACACCGCCTTGTTAACAAGTCTGCCATAATGTTCCCTGTCATCCAACCATTTACGAACTTATACCAATACACGCCACTTGCATCCATGTTCGTGAGGTTTTTGTAGCACCTTGGATGTGAAGCTGTGTGTACAATAACTGGCCTCATCTTGTGGCTCCCAGACAGGTTTACAGCGAACATTACTGTCATCTTACACTTCTGGAGCTTGTGACCATGGGCTTGTTTCTGTCTTTTAGCAATGTAAGTTGATTTTGGCATGGCCTTGTAATATAAGGACATTTCATCGATGTTGTAGATCTGGTCCTTGGTGTACTGTCCCTCTTCAATAATCATTTTAAATATTGCAGGATAGTCTCTCGCGGCCAGCTCATCGGCAGAGGCACGTTCACCAGACAATTTCACGTAACGGAGTTCCTTGCGCTTGAGAAAACAATCCAGCCATCCAACCGATGCCCTGAACGGTTTTTCCACTTTTAACCTTCGAGATGCAGCCTTGTAAAAGAGCTGGGCTTGGTTCCGAATAAATCTTCCATTGAGTGGAACACCTTCCTTTTTTTTTCCGCATTATGAAGGTGGCAAGATAGCCTCCATTAATATCATAGCACGATTTCCCACCCGCGAACAGCCGTCTAGGTCAGAGGCACCGTACGTCTTCACTACAGCCTTTATGGGTTTACAGTTCTTCCACACAGTTCTCATTGTAGATTCAGCAAGTCCCAGGGTTCTCCCGATAGCCGTGTTTCCTTGACCCTCCTCCTTCATCTGAATTATCTTTAACTTGGTGGCGTGCGTCAGAAGTTTCTTTACTCTTGGGGTTGGAGCCATGGTGCAGCAAAGTACAGGCGACACAAAAAACACCACACGTTGTACACGACAGGTTAGCTGTAGAGAGTGGATCCGCGCAGTGCACGAGCCGGGACTGTTATGGTGCGTCCACTCCCTTGTACCCCAATCTGCACAGTAGAATGCCCGGGAAATTCTGAGCATCAACATGACGACACGTAATGCGCTCTGTGAGGGGTGGTTGCACACTAGTAGAAAATGGCATTTTTGTGCCATTCCTTGCCTCTGCCTTGCGTTCTGTGCGGTAATCTCGCGCATTAAAGGGTGTTTGGTTATGATTTTTGGTCAATCATGCACAAGGCGAATCGCGCACTGCGGTGACGCGCACTGTGCGAGCCCACTGTATATATATATATATATACATACAGTATATACATGTATATATACATATATATATGTATATATAAATACATATATATATATATATATAGAGAGAGAGAGAGAGATAGAGAGAGAGAGAGAGAGAAAGAGGGAGAGAAATATATAGATAGATAGATAAAAAATATATATATATTTATCTATCCATCTATCTATCTGTATATATATTTATTTATTTATTTATCCAAGGAAGAAGGAACCAAAGATCTGGAGCCCGCAAATTGTTTCCTCCAAGAAAAAAATAAAAATTTGATAACAGTGAGCCCAATTCTAGATCCATTCATTTCGAGATGCCTGGATACACTGCGTTTGAAAGATTGGAGGTCATAAATACAGACAGAAGGAGACAGTTCCAGAGCTGAACTGTTACATAAATATAAGACTGGGAGTAACGGCTTACTCTTGACTCAGAGAGCTGAACAAAAAAAAGAATGTGAGTTTGTTGGTAGACAGGTGCTACGCACCTGCTGTAGTGGTGAAGGGATGCAAGCAGACAGTTCAGAGGGGGTGACCATTGAAGTAGCAATAGAAAGAAGACAAAGATGGAAAAGTAAGGTGAAGAGAATGTGGTTGAGGGGAGCCAGTTAGAGGGGGAGAGTTAATAAGATGAAAAGCCTGTGACTTCACCTTGTCGAGAATAACTGTATGTGGGGGGCCTACCCACATGCAAGAGTTGTACTCGACATGGGTGAATAAAACCCGTGTATAAAGTCAACAATTGTGCAGGGGTGAAGAAGGCACGGAGTCGGCTTAGGACACCTAATCGCTTGCAGACAGATTTCACTAAAGATATAGTATAATCTTTTCTAGATTAATCCTGAGGAAATGAAACCCCAAGTATGTTTAAAGATGTACGATTGTGATGGATAGTGTAAAAAATAAGAGGATACTATTGCGGAAAATTTTGTCGGGTTGATAGATGTAAGAACTGAAATTCTGATACAATAAAAACAAGATTACTTTTAACCCAATTAGGGATAGGAGCCAAGTCAGACATTACGTCTGCCATAGCCTCAGCCTCTCTTTGATAAAGTAACTGCTGAGATGGGCACTATGGGACGCAAATGGAAACGTGAAGGGTGAAGTCATCAGTGTATGAGTGGATAGGGTTAGATTACAGCTTAGAAGGTCATTCATGAATCAAAGGAAGAAAGCTGGTGATAGGACAGAGCCCCGAGGAACACCGCAATTGATAGATCTAGATGAACGGTGGCCGTCTACAACAACGGCTATAGAACGACCAGAAAGGACGCTAGAGATGAATGCACAGGCAGAAGGATGGAAACCGTAAGAGGACAGTTTGAGAATTAAAGACTTATACCAGGCTTGATCGAAGGCCTTGATATGTCAAGTGTAATGGCAAAACTTTCGTTAAAGTCCTGAAAGGAGGAAGACCATGAGTCTGAAAGGTAGGTGAGAAGATGTCAGTGGAGCGTTTAGTGAGAAGATTGCCAGTGGATGTCCCTGGCTGAACCCATACTGACGATCAGAAAGAAGGTTGTGTTAGGAAAGATTTTTTTTTTTTTTTAAGAAGACTCGAAAACTTTTGAAACACAGGATTTTAAAGCAACTGGGTGATAGAGGGATGGGAATGGTCGCTCTTCTTTATGACAGGCTGAATGAGAGGAAACTTCCAGCAAGAAGGAAAGGTACATTTTGACAGACAAAGGCAAAACAGTTTACGTAGGCAGGGTGTATGCAGAGAAGCACAGTTCGCCAGGATAACAGGAGGAACCACATCAGATCCATATGCCTTGTTAGTATTGAGAACAGTGATGGCAGAAAATATATCAATTGAAGAAATGTTAATATCAGCCATGAGGAAGTCAGAGGGGGGAAGTGATGAAGGAACAGCACCAGAATCGTCTGAGGTGGAATTCGAGGGTAAAGTCTGAGCAAAGAGTTCTGCCTTATCAGAGTGGAAAAAAGGAAGGAAGGATGATGAGGTAAATTAGTCTGAAAGGTTTTTGGCAAGGTGGCAGAAGGAGTGGGAAGAATTAGAGTTGGAGATTCAGAACATTTAGTACGAAAGAAATCATTTTTAGCAGAGTGAAGAACAGACTTTGCACGATTCCAGGCAGAAACATAAAAGGGATGTGATTCAGGGCTGGGTTGGGTCTGGTACCTTTTGTAGGTCTTTTGTTTGTTGTGGACATTATTGAAACAAGCGTGATTAAACCAAGATTTTTTTTCCCATTAGCCACAGGATATGAGAAAGGAATGTATGAATCCATGCCTGAGAGAATAACCTCTGTAATGCGTTATGCAGACTCAGATGGCTCTCAGCCATGGAAGCAATAATCATTCCAGAAATCAAAGAAGTACACTCTGAGGGCTTCCCAATCAACAGCTCCAAAGTGTCACAGCCGCCGCATCTTGAGAGGGTCCACAGGCCTCACTGGAATGATGGGAGAGGTTAAGGTTCATAAGATTGTGACTAGAGGAGCCCAAAGAAGAGAAAAAATTAACAGCATAAATAGAAGGATTAGTTGTAAGGAAGTGGTCGGGTATGTTGGAAGTCTTTCCAAGGCGGTTAAGGATATGGGGTAGGGTGCTGTACAAACTGCTCTAGGCCATTAAGCAGGGGCGTCATTTGGGGGGGGGGCAGCGAGGAACGCTAGCCCCCCCCCTCCCCAGGTTTCTGAGGGGGCCTCCAAATCAACTACAGTTAATGAAAAAAAAAAAAGTTAACACCGTGAAATTAAAAATAATTTGTGTTTAGCCCCAATACGTTTTAAGTGAAATATATCTTGTGTGTGTGTGTGTGTGTGTGTGTGTGTGTGTGTGTGTGTGTGTGTGTGTAATAATAAAAAAAATTTACTAGGTATTTTAAAGGATGTCAGTGTCAATAGGTTCTAGCCCGCTGTTCAGTTAACTTCAGTATCGAGCTGCCTTTTCATTGTATTCTGGCTATCATTAATAGCTTTTATTCATCTCAGGAAGTACGTCCCTGTAGGTAAGAGTCTTAAGAGTTCATTTAGATCAGTGGTTCCCAAAGTGGGCGTTGCTTTACTGGCTGAATAACTGGAAGCTCTACAGGCATCATCATCCTATATAGTGGATATATATATATATATATATATATATATATATATATATATATATATATATATATATATATATATATATATATAATACTGACTTAGCCAGTACATCATCCCCTAGTCAAAACTCAGATTTTATTTCTGTTGATGAAGCAGAAGTCACATTAGCACATACTGTTGCACTGAACCAAGATCAAAAAGCTACAAAAGACAGTCCATCCACATCACAAACTCCAGCGATTGAAGCAGTTGATATATCTAAGTCCCCCTATGATAAACCCAGTCAGCCAAAACTGCCAAACTACCAAAGCAATCAGAATAATAGAAAATTTAGAAGTCCCTATTGTGATATATTTTCTTGGCTGGAGTACTTTGTCTCACAAGATGCGTGTTTCTGCTCTCCATGTAGGCACTTTGCTGGAGCATCTGTTCGTAAGGAGGAAGGATTAGGTAGGACACCATTTACTGATATTGAAACAAGGAAGTGGAAAGATACCGGTATCCTTCTCAAACAACATCAGGCAAATGAAAGACACATTAATAGTATGATCGCTTGGTCTAATGTCCAGGATATTCAGTCAGGGTCCACTCAGTCTGTAGCATCTTCTGTATCTCCAGCTAGGCTATAAGAAATTGAGGACAACAGGGGACATGTAAAGTTACTTCTAAAAGTCACTGCATGACTGGAAAGGCAAGGCCTGTCTTTTCGTGGACATAAAAGAAATGTTTCACCTAACTGCTGAATCAAATCCCTCTCGAAAACAAAAGTAAGATCGACCAGAATGAGTTGATATCAGTTGTTGGAAGACATATCAAGGACACAATTTGTGCTGAAGCACAAGAAGCCAAGTACTTTTCAGTTATGGTTGATGAAAGGAAAGACTTGTCAAAAAAGGAACAGATGGCTTTTTTTGTGTGGTACTTCAGTGAGGGTATTGTGAAGGAACGTGTCTTTGGAATCTATCACATGGAAAAGGTTGATGCTGCAAGTTCAGTTGATTTTATATATAAGGAGACAGAACAATCTGGTTTAATTTGGTATAAGTGTGTGGCTCAGTGTTATGATGGTGCTAGTGCAATGACTGGATGCACTAGCGGGATTCAAGCAAGACTACGGGATAAAATTCCCCAAGCTGTGTACATACATTGCCATGCACACAGACCGAATTTAATACTGGGCGACTGCATAAAGAATACCAGTGGTCTCTTCATTTTTTTTTTTCAGCTATTAACACACTTTACACAGTTATTAAACAGTAACACAGGGAACCAACTTTTCACAGAGGCACAGAAAGCAGAAGATCTTCAGGTTTTGACACTAGAAAGGCCCACTATAACTAGATGGTCTTACTATTATTGGTCAGTGTCAAAGGTTAAAATTCACTATGGAAGTTTGCTATCAGTGCTTCATACATTTTCAGAGTGTTCTGATTCAGAAGCTGCGACAGAAGTAAATAGACTGTACAAAAAATTAGTCTTTCAGGTTCGTAATGGATCTACATATTACTGAACAAGTCCTTAGAGCTGCCAATAGTTTGTCAGATCAGCTTCAAGCAAAGGAAGCCTTACTATCTTAAGCTTGCTCTCTCATACAGCCAACTATTAAGGAAATGCAAGTCTTGAGAACGGACGAGGCTTTCTCTGATATTTTTGACATAGCTAAAGATTTGGCTTCAACATATGAGACAGATACCAGTTTGGAAAATTCAAATCAGTTGAGCAGACTTAAGCCTAAGAGAATTCAGAAGGTATCATCACGACTAAAGTGCTTCTTAAATGATTCAGCTCTAGGGAGAAATGAGGTGAACACTTGTATTGCTCCAAAAACTGAAATCAAAAGAACCTATTTTGATAGATTTCTCTTAGAGCTTGATATTCTCTTCACACAAAACCTACCCCTAATAGAAGCAAAGAATGCACTTGATTGCAGTTCCATAGACTTTATGGAATATGAGACGCTTTCTATTATATTACAATCTTACAAAGAATCTGAAGCAGCTGCTGTTTGCAGATGATACTGCACTGGTGACTGATTCAGAGGAGAGATTGAGACAGTTGGTAGAGGAGTTTGGAAGGGTGTGTGAAAGGAGGAAATTGAAAGTAAATGAGAATAAGAGTAAAGTGATGAAGTGTACGAGGTTGATAGATGGTAGGGGGATGAATATAGTTTTGAATGGTGAGTTGCTTGAGGAGGTAGATTGTTTTAAATATCTAGGGTCACATGTTGCTGTGGATGGAAGAATAGATGCAGAAGTGAAGTTTAGAATAAATGAAGTAGGAAAGGTGCTGGGAGGAATGAAAAAAGTGTTTAAATGTCGTTCACTTCGAATGGATGTAAAGAGAAGGCTGTATGAGGGTGTGTGGTACCGACTGCATTATATGGGGCTGAAACATGGAATGTGGGTGTAGCAGAGGGGAAAAGTTTGAATGTAATGGAGATGAGATGTCTGAGGAGTATGTGTGGAGTGACGCGTATAGATCGAGTGCGAAATGATGAAGTGCGAAGGAGAACTGGAGTTGTTCGGGAGATGGCTGGTAGAGTTGAGCAGAGGGTGTTGCAATGGTTTGGGCATATGGAGAGAATGGATAATGAACGATTGGTGAAAAGGCTGAGAGGGAGACCACGAATAGGATGGATGGACAGTGTGAAGAGAGCGCTGGATGCGAGAGGGATGTCTGTTGAGCAAGGAAGAGTGGCTGTGCGTGACAGAAATAAATGGAGAGAAATTGTGAATGAATAAGTGATGACGCAGCCCTGAGGGGATATTCTCCCGCATTTGGTCTGATCAGCTAGTCAGGTCAGGTGCAGGTAAGGGGATGGGTCTGTTATGATGTGGCAGGGGTAAACCAGTTCTGCTGTCGGGCCCTGCTGCGGATGTCACTGATTGCATTGCGCAGTTGACCCTTGTGCGGTGTGATGCGGTGAGGATCTGTTCGTTCTCCCCTTTGGGGCTAAGATGCGAATGATTGTGTTTGAATGGATGAGTAAATGGAGAGTGAGTCGTCCTGTCTCGGCTACCTCCCTTTCCTTGGGGGAAGCAGCCTAGGTATATAGATAGATAGATAGACAAAGATATATACATAGATGAAATTCTTCTAGTTTCCCAAATATCTGTTGCAAAAAGACATTTTCTAAGTAAGAGTGACAAGCCAAAGAATCTGTTTTAATTATGTGAACTCAAACCATTAGCTTGTGCGTATTCAGAAATAGAGAAAATTATGAAAATTCTTCTCATCCTTCCAGAAACTACTGCAGGTAATGAACGACTTTTTTCGGTACTTAGCTTAGTCAAGACATATCTAAGAACCTCAATGAGAAATGATCGCTTAAGTGACTTGCTACTTATGGCATCAGAAAAGGAACTTGTTAGAAATCTTAACTTTAATACCCTGGTTGATAACTTTGCAAAGCAGAGATCACGGAGATATCCACTGTTGCAGTAGTTTATTCATTTTTCAATGCAATAAATATACCTGGTTTAATTTTTAATTTCCTCTCATGAATTCTTAAATTAATTTACTCTTCTTACCTGAGCCTCTTCCAAATTTAAAAATCATCATTTTATTTCTCCCACCTCTTAGTGTAGGGCTTACTTTTTCATATTACTTTATATGGTTCATGATATTTTTGTGGCTAGTAAGCTAAAAGCTTTCCATTTTTAATTCAGTTACAAGTTTACATCTTTTCATTCTCAGTTTTATATTAATTATCTTTTTATTAGGCTGTAGGAATAAAGTCAGTTTAAGCTTTCACGAATACAAATATTATAATTGCTATTTGGTCTATTATCCAAGGTCAGTAGCATATAATGCAGTGATATGTACTTTACCATGCACTTCTAAATTACATATTCAACTTCACACAGATGTACTGCCAATGCCAGAATATCCATTAGTGTGTCTTTCAGGAAGTAATATATACATACAGTATATATATTTGTTTACTACTTTAATTCTCTAAATACAGCTTTTCATGTGGCTTCAAAATGCTCGCTCGGCACCCTACTGATGTGAGGAGGTGGGAGTAGGGAGGCCTCCTAAATAGCCTATGCCCCCCCCTCCCAAGGAAAACTGAAATGACGCCCCTGCCATTAAGGACAGAAAAGAGGTAGGCTTGTTCACCAGGTGGATCAGTGAATGGAGAGGAAAGCCAAAGGTGGTGGTGAACAACGAAATCTCCTAGAATGGAAGTTTCAGAGAATGGAGAAATTTATGGGATGTGATCCGTCTTAGAATTACGATGGTCGATGAAATTTTCATAGTCATTAGACTTAGGGGATAAGTAAACAGCACAAATATACTAAGAGAATGATAGGACAGGCGAAGCCAGAGAGTAGAAAATCATAAGATTCAAGTTAAGGTAGATGAGAGCAAGATATGTTGTTGCGTACATATATACAAAGCCATCTATGGCTCTGGAGTGAGTATAGAGAAAGAAGGAGGATACAGAGAAGGGACTGCCATCAGTCACCTCAGACAGTTAAGTCTGAGGTGGAGAGGTGGTGTTCAACATAGAGAAAAGTTGAAGTAGATGCCGCCAATGTTGAAGAAATGAAGAAGTGAGCTAGACACACACATATATATATATATATATATATATATATATATATATATATATATATATATATATATAATCTGTAATAATTGGACATGAATTGCTGTAGGTTAAAATTTAGAGGGAACTTATCTGGAAAAGGGAGTTCGACAAAGATGCGGTTCGTGGAATGAATGAACTCTGTTAGGAAAAAGTTCTGCCGTATGGTGGTATGACAGTTTAGTCTTGTGCCCTACAGATGCCCGTGTATCGCGGAGGAAGGCGTGGAAAGGTGGCACAATGGAAGCAACTCTGTCTGAGCCTTTGACATGAAAGTAACTGTAAAATAATGAGACGAAACATTCCGCCATACTTGTTGGGGAGGTAGTTCGTTTTTAATTGCTGGGTTATTTATTATTTTCATAGTTTTGGTCTGATTTTTGTTGTTTTAGTGCAACCTCTCCACATCCACTCCAAAAGAGTGAGCAATATTCGAACTGAGAGCACAGATAACTCTTGTAAATTATGAGCTCTAACTGCGCCGTCAGTGAAGATGTTAATGATTCTGTACAATAATCCAAGTTTCTTTGAGGTGGTTTTAGCAAGTGAACTAATGTGAGAGATCCAACTGAGAGTATTGTTCAGAGAAAGATGGAAATTTCCAGTAGTCTTAGAGATAAGGATTCTGGTTGCATTGAAGATAACACAGGTATCAGGCAATTTCTGTGTATTAGTAAACTGAATACATTTGGTCTTCCAAGTATTAAATAAGACTCTTGTTTTGACCCCATTCAGTGATATTGGATACGCCTTGATTTATGGAGACTGCTGTGATGAGTTGAGAGTTCGAGATATCATACATTGTGAACTGGAAATTAAGTGTGAAGGAACTGTGAAGCTTTGAGCCGTCTGTATATGAGTGAATGGATTTCTGGGTGACAGACATGAATAAAGAACGGGGTTGGAGCCAGGTCTGAACCATGTGGCACGCCAGCATTAACTGAGTGGAAATTGGAATATACATCATCTGCCTCTACCGTTTACCTTTCTGTTGCTGAGATATGAGGAAATCAGTGGAACAAAAGATGATAGGCCATAGCAAGGAAGTCTTTGTATTAGGGAACGGTCCCACACTCTGTCAAGAGCTTCAGAAATATAAAAGGCTACTGCATGGGTTTCTCCACGTTGATCAGTTGACTGATGGACTGCATGAGTAACGATATTGAGTATATCAACAGCAGATCTCTCGTGGCGAAAACCATACTGTCTGTCACTAATTAAGTTATTGGGTTCAAGAAGTTTACCTCTGTGCTTATTAATTACAATCTCAAAAACTTTACCAAGAGAATATGTGACAGCAGTTGGTCTGTAATCAGAGGGATCCGAGGAGCTTCCTTTCTTTGGAATTGGATGGACTTTGGCTTCTTCCCAAGAATTAGAGAACGAAAAAGTACATATGCATAATCTCAATACTTTAGAACAGAAGGAAGTTCTGGGGAATACTTTTTCAAACTGCTGGATGAATTCCATCTGTAGCAGGAGCTTTGTTGGTTGGTAAATTGTCTAGGATAATAATTATACGGAAAGAAGATAACCAAGCCTTTAGGATGGAATTTAATGATCTGATTTTGAGTCTCACATGGTGATATTGCTCGTACAAAAGATTCTATTACATAGGTAATTTTATGGAACAAATAACAAAAGGAAAGTAAAATTAACAAGATGGCACCAACAGATTCTTAAAGTGAAATATGTACATCCACGATCCATAAGGTCTCTTTAGCTGCTGTCTGTATCACTGGCTGAAAGGAAGCCATAATAACACACTGAGAGAAAATATCACGTTGTTGATCTAAAGTGCTTCTAGTTTGCACGAGCAAGCGTCATTGTGAACTGTTCCTTGTGTAATCTGTACCCGCCGTCAAGGAACCTTTTCTTAACTCCGACCCGTTCCTGAAGTCGTAACCTCTAGTCTATGGCCTTCACTCTCTGGGCGGTGGGTGAGGGGAAGGCAGTGCTTTAGAGACAAGTTACCTGGCGGGTATAGCAATGTGTCGAAATACCGCCTTAATACTGTAAACTTAGTATCAATTTAGTGTGAAACCCTGGCTACACTTTTCCTCCTGTCATATGCAGTCAGAGGGCGACCAAAAACATTAACTTACGAATGCTGCTCTGAAAAAAATAAAAAAAATAGACATTTGGGTTAATTAATTTGAGAATAACTCACTGGACACGCTGTTCTTAGTTATACCATTTCCATAAATTCTTTCTCATGTTGTTTTCTTCATCCTACCTTACTCAATAATCAGGAGGAAAAAGTTTAGTGATGATGAAGATAGTGATGATGACTAGATGTATGGATGGATGAGACAAGTTAAGGGCGAAAAAAGACGTGCCTTGTAGAGCAGTGTGCACTTTCACACTTATAATGATAACACCTCATTATCCTGTCTTTGTTGGGTATGATTTAGGAAATAAGAAAGGAAATTGGGAAGTATAAATGGTTTTCATCAAAGTACCTAGCTATAATCCATCACACATCCAGTCATTCATCACACATCCCGTCACTCATCACACATCGCTCATCACGCATCCACTGACTCACCATACAGACCTATGAAATTCTCAGATCAATTTCAATATCTGATGTGCCAAATAAGAGCAAAACAGTAAATGGCAACGAACCTAAGAAGAATCTTGCCCCCAGTTTGTCCATGCAGAAGATGGTCCACAGTCTGGCGGGAAGTTCTGTAGCGGGTAAAATGAGAGTGCTATACAGTGTCCCTATGTGGACAGGAGGCTCTCCGGTGTTGCAGTGAGATACTTCTGTCTTATTGCCATAGTATGCTCGCAACTCACACACGCTTACCTAACCAAAAGAAAGAATGCACACCAGGATCAATATACGATAATTAGATATAAAAAAGAAAAAAATTACTTCATACACCTTCCCAGTGGAAGAAATCATATTTTGGATAATGGAATTACCTCGGCTGAGAACTAAAGATTTTCAGGTTATTATCTTGTCTGGTGCAAGAAAAGGACTGAAGAAACTGATCTGCTAAATCAGATTTCTGAACACCCCTGTAACTTGTAAAACAAGACCATATCAGATTTCAGATTATTACTTCTAATGAAAAACCCATAATCAAGCAACAAGAAAAGAAAAATGTAAGAATTTACGGCATCAACGGAGATTATCATTAATTACACCTGTTTTTTGAAGTTCTCGACTCCATCTCACAGATAACGCCAACCAAACTTAAAACACCTTCATTGACATGCTGCTATTCATTACTTAAAATCGTTGACTTCAGTAGCGTTGGCCCATTTACTGAAAACCAGGTTAATAAAAGTGTATCTATTTACTTCACAGAGACTAAGAAGAGGCTCTGCATTATATTGTGTTGGATAATGCTGAACATTACAAGGCACATAATACAGGCAAGTGTTCATGAAATTAATGCTAAGTATGTCAAATACGTCAACAACATTTTGAGCAGAACATAAAAAAATGTTTATTAGTCTGCTTTTGTTGTTAACGTTATTTACTGCATCACAGTACAGTAGGTATCACTCTGTCAACTCTATCGCTGTTAGAAATTCATCTCCTGTGGTGAAACTCTGGTCACTAGAGTCACAGTCTAACAATTTTAAGTTTATGAGATTTTCGGAATCCGGTAGTAGAGAAATATCAAATTTTCTTATTTCTGAGCCATGGGGACTTAGTACACTCATCACAGCCTTCCCAGTCAGTGCCAGTATCTGCTCTGAAGCCGTCCCACTGTACCACAACTGATTAGAGTTTTGTGTAGATTAAACTTTCACCTTGACATAACTCATCATAGCAGAAGCATACCCTGCAATAAGAGACATGACGCCTGAAGTGTGCTTCAGCCTCACCAGTATTATACATTAATTTTATCAATCGGAGTAGCACCTCGTCAACAGAAGATGCTAAAAAGGCAGCAATCGCTGCAGCAAACTCGCAGAGATTGACAATATTGTTGCAGCCAGGTCTGTAATATATGTAACTGTTGTTACTGACCTCGACATAGTTAGGTCGCCTCACGTCAGAGGGCGCAACTATACCGATCCCAACCCCCCGTTACCCCAACACTAATGACAACAAAGATCTCCGAGAAGCTTAGGACGTTCCAAGGCCGCATCTGAAGTACAGTACCTTCCGAAGCTCAAACCCATGAGTTGAACTTCAGGCTCGCGTTTCTGGCAAGGAGCTAGAAGTATCCCACGAAGTGTTTGAAACAGCCATTTCATTGCAATTAGAAAGTTGCTTTTTCAAACAAGGCGAAGAACTGACCTACCATGGGTTTCTAGTTTTATCTGTGGCCTGCCCTAGCAATGTTCTTGCCTCACGTAAATCTTGGTCAGACAGAGATTATATTTCGGTCCTCCTTTTTACCATTCGTTAACACTATTGTTACCCTGCTTCACAATTGTCAACAGTACGTTACAGTCTATACTGTTTATCCTTAAAATGTGCTAATGTTAAATTAGCTGAAAAAGTGATAAACCGGTACTCAGTGGAAAGCGTATTTAGAAGCACATTAGGAAAGAGTTTATTGCTCAAAGCAAAGGCACTGTTACCTGGAAGACTTCATGGACAAAACAGAAAAAAATAAATCTGGGGACAATTAATATACCTATATTATGTAGTCTGATAATCTTTTGGTAGAACACTCAAATCAAGAGTGACAATAGTGCCTTAAGTGCATCGATTCGAATCGTCATGCAAAATACTACTTAGGGAGACACGTTGATTATTATACCTACATCAAACGAGCTAAAGCAACCCAATACGACCTCCAAACGGCATAATTGGGACTGGTTGTTCTACAGAGCTGGCAAGATGAACAGTTACAGATGACGCTAAACCTACTGTGAATAGCAAAAATAAAAAAATAAAAAATAAATAAATAAATAAAAGCGAAAGAAGAGCCTATCTAAAAAGACCACGGAAAACTTACGTACGAACTTTAGGGATGAAATCTAACTGAGTTAAACAGGTGAAGATTTTGAGAGAGAAACCAATGCTGAAAGAAGAATAGGAACCCTTAGTGCCCATCTTACCTTAGCATCGGGGTGGTCATTATAGTACTGTATCAGCCGATTGAACAGCTCGGGGAGCCACATGTACAGACCAAATAGCCTGTAACATAAATATCAAATATTGTACCATCCTTCCACTCCTGTGTAGCTTTGTCACATAATACAACCAACTGTGAGACCATCATAAAAAACAAATACTTTGCACTTAAACACGTCACTAGAAAAGCAGACTGACCATAAGCTTTTGCGTCTGGAAGAAGTTTGTGTGTGTGTGTGTGTGTGTGTGTGTGTGTGTGTGTGTGTGTGTGTGTGTGTGTGTGTGTGTGTGTGTGTGTGTGTGTGTGTGTGTGTGTGTGTGTGTGTGTGTGTGTGTGTACTGTAAGGTCTATCCCACAGGTGTAGTATGAACAGTTCAGCTAGATATATCACAAAGCTGATGGCTTATGCTTATAAGGTGAAATATTTATTGGCTTCACTGTTGAGGGAGTTAGATGCAGTCCATTACGCTGATCACTTAACTGGTAAATTTTCTGCCAATGGCCGTGTTTCTCCTCGGTTGGAGCTACGACTGTGACGAGAATGAAGATGGCGACTCTCCTTCCTGGTTCTAGATCCTCTGCAGCTTATCGATTTGTGTAAGGTTCACTGCATGATTTAACTTTTCCCGCTTAGGAAAATTAATAGCCATACATAACATTTCTTTTGACAGACACATATCAGGTACGTACTTGTCGAGTAAGAAGTGCATGTGAGAATCGAAGTGTGGTATTAGTTACGTCGGGGTCAAAGTGGTCAGTCGATCATAAAGTATCGAAGCACCTTCCTCGTGAAACAATAAGACACCACAACCAACGGATACTGCAAAGTGCCTGTTGACCCTTCATATATCATTGGCTATTCATGTATCCCAGCTTCATATATCATTTACTATACTGGACTTGTTTTCATCTGAGGAAACTAAGTCACTCTCACAACTTGAATACTGAGTCATGGTTGCAAGAAATCTGATGAGTCTGTTACGAGGTACGAATGGGTCACCTCGGTTACGAGTCAAATTTAACCTCCAGTCTTACTACATTTGGCCAGGAACTGAGCTGAAAGAGGTTAGGGAATTTGTCACGCGAGATTAAACAGACTAAAGTAACATTTTCTATATAGCACATAGCAGTATCGTTATTTTTTGCAGATTCAAATAAAAAAAATATTCTTCCGACATCACGAGCTGTTTTCCTCATTTAGAACATCAATGGACCAGAAATATATATTTTTTTTTATGCAAGGAAGAAGGAACCAAAGGCCAGGGGCGTGCGAATTACTCCCTCCAAGAAAAAAACAAAAACAAGATAAAAGAGAGCCAAATTCAAGATCCAGTCATTTCGACATGCCTGGAAGCACTGTGTTTGAAAGACTGGAGATCGTAGGTAGTAGGAAAAACAGAGAAAGATAGTTCCAAAGTTGACCTGGTGCATACATGAAGGATTGGGAGTAGAGGTTAACTCTAGCATTAGAGAGTGGGACTGAAAAAGGATGAGAGTTTGTTGCTAGACGGGTGCTACGTGCCCGTCGTAATGGTGGAGGGATGCAAGCATACAGTTCAGAGGAGCAGTGACCAATGAAATAGCGATAGAAAAGAGATAAAGAGGCAACAGTGCAGAGAAGAGACAGAGGTTTAAGGGAGCCAGTAAGAGGAGGAAAGTTAATGAGACGAAATGCCTTTGACTCCACCCTGTTGAGAAGAGCTGTGTGTGTGGGGAGCCTCCACACACATGAAAGTTGTAAACTACACATACATCAGTGTATGAGTGATAGGGCTAGATGTAAACCTTTGAAGGTCACTAATGAACAGGAGGAAGAGAGCTGGTGATAGGTCTGAGCCATGAGGAACACCACTATTGACTGCTCTAGGAGAGAACAATGGCCGTCTACAACAGCAGCTACAGAACGACCAGAAAGGAAGCCAGAGATGGAGGTACAGGTAGAAGGATAGAAACATTAAGAGGGCAGTTTGGAAATTAAAGATTTATGCCAGACTCGATCGAAAGCCTTTGAGATGTCAAGTCCAATGGGAATACTTTCGCCAAAGTCCCGAAAAGAGGATGACCAGCATTCTGAAAGGTATGTGAGAAGATGGCCAGTGGAGCATCCCTGGCGAAACCTTTACTGATGATCTGAAAGATGGTTGTGATAGAAGTTTTTTTTTTTTTTTTTTTTTTTTTTTGTTAAGAGTAGATTAAAAACTTTTGAAATACAGGAAGTTAAAGCAATTGGGCGATAGTTAGAGGGCTGGGAATGATCACCCTTCTAGGGGACAGACTGAATGAAAGGACACTTCCAGCAAGAAGGAAAGGTACAAGTTGACAGACAAAGGCGACAGAGTTTACCTACTCAGGGCGTAAGCACAGAAGCACAGATCTTGAAGACAATACGAGGGACCCATGGCCGATATGCCTTGTTAGTACTGAGGCCAGTGACGGCAGAAAATACAGCAGCTGAAGAAATCTTAATATCAGCCATGAGGAAGCTAGAGGGGGGAAGTGATGGAGGAACAGCACCAGACTCGTCTAAGCTGGATTTTGAGAAGTCTGAGTGAAGAGTTTTGCTTTATCAGCAGAAGAAACAGCTACAGAACCATCAGAGTGGAAAAGAGCTGGAGAGGATGATGAGGTCTGGTTTAACCACAAGGAATGGGAAGAATTTGAGCTGGAGAGTTCAAAGCATTTAGTATGAATTAAATTATTTTTTTAGAAGAGCGAACAACAGGCTTTGCATGATTCCGGGCAGAAACATAAAAGGAACGAGATTTAAGAGTCAATTGGCTCAGGTATATACCTTTTGAAGGCCTTCTCCTTGTTGTGGACAGCATTATAACTGTCACGGGGGGATGTGAATTTGGGAAACAAAACTGCTTGATTTTACTTGAAAGTAGAGACAAGGAATTGACTTCTGAATATCAAGTAGTGAGTTTAACTTTATGTGGCTTACTTCGCCGATTCTCTATGGACGAGAATTTATGAACTTTCTCAACAGTACACAGCAGAGACTAATTACTCATGAGCGCTGATTATTAGTACTGTTAGCCTCTTGAGAAAGTGACTCCACCCCTGACAATCAATAACTAATACTAATATTAATGGACAGCTTTTTGCTGGTCCTTAACTCCTGGCTGGCACAACGGATTTAAGTTTAATACAAAAGAACTGGCCTCAATACCAGTTATGAACAATGTAAGGAGTTTGTGCAAACTAAAAGTGGCAAACTGAAGTAAGCTTAATGTGGAGAAATAAAACATGATTCTAATTACATTAAGCTCAGAGAAAAGAACTGTAAATTTATTGATAACAATAACATAAATTTAAGTTACATGAGTCTCAAAATGACTGCCAAAGGGGAATTCATGGTCACAGAGGGACTTATGAATTCAAATAACAAAGGAAATACACTCACTCACTCATTCAAAAGCTAATCAGACTTAAGCCTAGAAAAACAAACGGAAATACTGGTCAGTGGAGGGAATGGAGCTGAAGCTACGAAAGACTGGGCGTCTGCGTGTCGACCAACATGCACTGCTATTCGGTGCTAAACTCACTTCACCAATCACCGTCTAGGTGGAGATCCAGGAAATCGCTGTACAATGGAGATGCTACTCTCTACGCTGGGCACAAACGATCCTAGACTCGAGGCGGTCCAAAGCTGACTAACTTCAAACTGGGAAGGAGGGTAAGAGATGGCCGTGTTTGCCGGAACTAGGCATGGCCTAACGTCAACGATCAATGGAGAGAGCGCGAACGATATACACATGCAATAAAATCACTCGGTGAAAGCACTAATGTCGTGCATAGGAATGGTCACTTATGAAACAATGACAAATGTTCTGAAAACCATCCCGATCGAAGTGCATACGAGGACTGTTGGACTGAGTGATGCCCAGTGGGAATTCCACTAGAGTTCATGGTTTTCTCACCAAAGTACAGTGTCACAAATTTGTATTAATACACAATCGTGCGACTTTGTGACAATATCAAGCGTGATAAAACCAAGTTTTTTTTTTTTTTTTTCGTCACAGGATAATGGAAAGGAATGTATGAATCCATGCCTGAGAGAATAACCTCTGTAATGCACAAGGCAGACTCAGATGGCTATCAGCCATAGAAGCAATGATCATTGCAGGAGAAGTCAAATATGTATTGTCTGAGAGCCTCCCAATCAACAGCTCCAAAGTGTCACAGCCACCTCTTCCTGGGAGGGTCCACAGGCCTTAGTGGAGTGATGGAAGAGGTTAAGGCGATAAAGTTGTGATTGGAGGAGCCCAAAGAAGAAAAAAGATTAACTGCATAAGCAGAAGGGTTAGTTGTAAGGAAGAGGTCAAGCATGTTGGAACTGTCTCCAATGCAGTCAGGGATATGGGGTAGGATGCTGTACAAACTACTCTAGGCCAGGTGGATTAGTGAAAGGAGAGGATAGGCAAAGGTGGTGGTGAACATTGAAATCACCAAGAATGGAAAATTCAGAGAAAGGAGAAACTGGCAGGATGTGTTCCATCTTAGATGTAAGCTAGTCAAAGAATTATTCATAGAGTTAGGGGATAAGTAAACAGCACAGCACTCCCTACCATCAACTTTCCATCCACCTTGAGAGTACTGCCCTTTTTGACTGGTGCTACAGTCTACTCCCCAGCTGAATAATAAATTAAAATGATATGTAACTACCAGTCTCATATTAACCCCTATAATTGACCATAAAAGTGAGGTACTGACGAGAGTATAGGGTACATACAATATATTACTATACTAAGTATATACTGTACAACTTTTAAATTTTTTGCTGTTAAAAACATGAGAATAAATTGATTGAACATCCAATTTCAGCTGAAATATGGATAGATGTAGGACTCAACAGAAATATCAGTATCAATACCTCCATCTACAACGTACCCAAACATCATCGTGATGCTGATGACGTTCATAACGATGGTGAGACGAGCAAGGGAGTTGCTAAAGAGTCCCTTCGTCTGCTGCCAGGTTGACAAGAAGATTGAGAAGAATGTTTCCCAGCAGTTCCCTTTATTGTTCACGTGTGTTTTCAAACCACTATTGTTGACTGTTTTTACCTTGGAGAAATAACAGGGATGAAAATATGCAAATTATAAAGAATGTCACCAAAATAACGTAATCATACATGTTAGTAAAATTTTATACGATTTCTAAAGACTGATCTAGACACTTTCAAAGCACTACTGTAGGTCATTTTACTCTCATATTAGAGAAAACATGGCTTTGAGAAAAAAAATATTTTCTATGAGATCAAAGAGAGTACAGTTAAGACAGAAGCTGAATAAAAAAAAACATTAAATCATAATGTAGAGTATAGTAATGAAAGATGATTTACACCACAAGAAAAAGAAGCTTCCTTAAAATCAGTTTCCTCCTAGGATCCTATGCCTTCTGTATGTTAATTAGTCAGTGGCTGATATTTTGTCATTTTTTTATGCGAGGAAGAAGGAACCAAAGGCTGAGCCCGCAAAACGTTACTTCAAAGAAAAAAAAACACAAATAATACAAAAGAAAGCCAAATTCAAGATCCATTCAATTCGAGATGCCTGGTCACACTGCGTTTCAAAGACTGGAGATCATAGGCAGCAGGAAATACAGACAGAGGGAGACAGTTCCAGAGCAGACCTGTTGCATAAATGAAGGACTGGGAGTAACGGTTAACTCTTGCATGAGAGAGTTGGACAGAAAAGGGATGAGAGTTTCCTGCTAGACGGGTGCTACACGCCCATTGTAGAGGTGGATGGATGCAAACAGATATTTCAGAGGAGCAGTGACCATTGAAGCAGCAACAGAAAAGAGATAAAGAGCCAACAGTGCGGTGAAGAGACAGAGGTTGCAGGGAGCCAGTAAGAGGAGAGTTGATGAGATGAATAGCCTTTGACTTCACCCTATTGAGAAGAGCTGTATGTGAGGAGCATCCCCACACATGAGAGTTGTACTCTACAACGGGGCGAATAAAACCTGTATATAAATTCAACAACTGTGGAGGGGTAAAGAAAGAGCGGAGTCGGCTTAGCACACCCAATCTCTTGGAAGCAGATTTTACAAGAGAGGCAATATGATCTTCCCAAGATAAGTCCCGTGTGAATGAAACCCCAAGCATGTTCAAGGATGATGCAGGATTGAGCTGGATATTATTAAACTTTAGTGGGTACTCTTGTGGAAAATTTTGATGGGTTCATAGGTGTCAAAACGCAAGTCTTTGATGCATTAAAAACAAGATTATTTTTATCCCAGATTGAGATACAAGCCAAGTCAGACATTAGGTGTGCCACAGCCTCATCCCTTGTTTGTTAGAGTAATTGCTGTGATGGACGTTGCACAAACCGAATGGAAAAGTGAAGGGTGGAATCATCAGCGTACAAGTGGATAGGATTAGACGTACAGCTTAGATTATTGATCAATAAAAGGAAGTGAGTTGGTGATAGGACTGAGCCCTGAGGAACACCACTGTTGATAAATCTAGGAGCTGAACGATGGTCGTCTACAACATCAGCTGTAAAACGACCAGAAAGGAAACTATAGATAAAGGCATAGATAGAAGGATAGAAACCGTAAGAGGGCAGTTTGGAAATTAAGGAATTATGCCAGACTCGATCAAAAGCCTTTGAGATGTTAAGTGCAATGGCAAAGCTTTCACCAAAGTCCCGAAAGGAGGATGACCAGGAATGTGAAAGGTAGGTGAGAAGATCACCAATGGAGCATCCCTGATGGAAGTCATACTGACAATCAGAAAGAAGGTTGTGATAGGAAAGATGCTTTAAAATTTTTCTGTTAAGAATAGACTACAAAATTTTGAGACACAGGATCTTGAAGCAATTGGACGATAGTTAGAGGGTTGGGAATGGTCACGCTTCTTTGGGACTGGCTGAATGAGTGCAAAGTTCCAGCTAGAAGGAAAGGTACAAGTTGAAAGACAAAGGCGATAGACTTTACCTAGGCAGGGTGTGGGCACGGAAGCACAGTTCTTGAGGACAACAGGAGGGACTCCATCAGACCCATATGCCTTGTTAGTATTAAGGCCAGTGATGGCACAAAATACATCAGCTGAAGAAATTGTAATATCAGTCATGAGGAAGTCAAATGCAGGAAGAGAGGGAGGAACAGCACCGGAATCGTCTAAGATGGAATTGGAGGAGAATGTCTGAGTGAAGAGATCTACTTTATCAGTAGAAGAAACAGCTACAGAGCCATCAGAGTAGAGAAGAGGAGGGAAGGATGACGAGGTAAAGCTGTTAGAAAGTTTTTTTGCAAGGTGCCAGAAGGAGCAGGAAGAATTCGAGTTGGAGAGTTGGGAGCGTTTAGTAAGGATGAACTTATTTTTAGCAGAGCAAGGAACAGACTTAGGACGATTCCGGGCAGAAACAAAAAAGATGTGATTCAGGATTGGGTTGGCTCCGATACCTTTTATAGGCCCTCTCCTTGTTGTGGACAGCATTAGAACAAGGGTGATTAAACCAAGGCTTTCTTGCATTAGTCAAAGGATATGAGAAAAGAATGTATGCTTCTGTGCAAGAGAGAGTAACCCCTGTAATGCGCAAGGCACACTCAGATGGCTCCCAGCCATGGAAGCAATAATTATTCCAGGGAAAATCAAGGAAGTACTGCCTGAGGGCCTCCCAATCTGCATCCCCAGTGTGCCACAGATGACGTTTCTTTGTAGGGTCTACAGGCCGTACCGGAGCGATAGGACAGGATAAGGTAATAGGGATATGATCGGAGGAGCCCAAAGAAGAGAAAAGATTAACAGTGTAAGCAGAAGGATTAGTTGTAGGGAAGAGGTCAAGTATGTTGGAGCTCTCTCCAAGGTGGTCAGGGGCACGGGTAGGGTGTTGTACAAGTTCCTCTAGGTCATTAAGTATAGAAAAAATGTAGGCTTGTTCACCAGGTGGATCCGTGAAAGGAGAGGAGAGCCAAAGGTGGTGGTGAACATTGAAATCTCCTAGAATGAAGATTTCATAGAAAGGGGAAACGGATAGAATGTGTTCCATCGTAGAAGTAATATAGTTGAAGAATTTTCGATGGTCAGTAGAATTCGGAGATAAGCAAACAACGCAGATATATTTAATCAGAGAATGACAGGAGAGCCAAAGCCAGAGAGAAGAGAATTCAGAAGAATCAAGTTCAGGAACACGAGAGCAAGACAGGTCATTGCGTACATATACACAACATCCACCTTTCGCTTTGAAATGAGTATAGAGAAAGTAGGAGGATACAGAATAGGGTTTCCTGTCAGCTACCTCAGACAGTTGAGTCTCGGTGAGGAAGAGAAGGTGAGGTTTAGAGGAGGAGAGGTGGTGTTCGAGAGAGAGAAACTTAAAGGAAAGGCCGCGAATGTTGCAGAAATGAAGAAGTGAGTCATACAGTGGATCCAGGCAGCTCAAAGAGTCTTCACCGGGAGAGGAGCAGAGGGTGGGGGCATTTATGTCCCCCCCCCCCGGGGTCTCCGAGGCATTGTATAGGTGTGGCATTTTCCTTTTTTTTTTTTTTTTTTTAAAGGAAGTGTAGTGTGTACTGTGCATGTAGATTTCCAGGAAACATGGGGTTATTGGGCCAATATCAGCTCATTTCGGATTAGTATCGGTACCGCCGTTTTGAGGCAAATCGCATGTGACCTGCATTGGCTTAATGCACAAAATACTCTTCCATTCCAATTCTGGCACATAAGAATTGAAACAGAATGTTGTTGTCGGTGCTAGCATATACCTGAACTGCGTCGATATAGTCAAACCCTTATCACGCCATTTCCTGCTGTTTGTTTAATGTTTGCCTACATATAAATTTTAGTTATTAAGTTAATTTAATTTTAGGTAGAGAACACTTAAACAAAAACTGGTTAGTCGATCGATAATCTTAAATATTCTATTTTTACATGAAAGTTAGAAAATAATGCATTGTATTATAACTTTTCTGAATAACAATTGGTTATTATTATTATTATTATTATTATTATTATTATTCCAAACAGTGAATTTGCACTGGATTTTCCCCTTATTTTTCCAACTTTTCTTCCACCGCCATCAGTACCACTGATGGCTATCTTCCTGATATTTGTTGGGCAACACTAAATTTGACTTGGCAAAACTCCGTGTTTTCTAAGTAGTTCAATAGATGATTCGTTTTTACTGTGGTAAAGTAAATATTGAGTTTGTGTAGTTTGTACTTCTTTCCCTCTTCCTATGCTAAAGCTGTCTTTTTTATTATTATTATTATTATTTCAAACTATTTGGCTCCTATACGGGTCTGGCAGTCTGTCCAGTAGAATTATATGTGCAATATATACCAGACATGCTTTAACAAAGAACCAAAAATTATAAACTGCAGATGTTTGAGACCCGCAAGACGTAAACAAACTTATCACAAACATTTCCCAAGCTGCAAAACCACCTTTAAATCACCTTGTATTGTGCTGAATATCACTGTTCAACAAAGACATGAATGATGTTCAGCTCAGTTCAAGGTAATTCAAAGGTGCTCTCTCAACTTGTAAAAAGAGATGAAAACCGGATATGCAGTTTTACCTATAATGGTCTGATACATAACCAGTGCTGGCTAACAGTTGGTTCTGTAATGGTTATGAATAGGTCTGATACAGCAGTACATATTTACATGAATCGACACGTACCCAGCAAACACTGAAATGACGGGCCAACACTGGCATATAGCGGAACTAAGGGAAAACGGCAACCATGCACTGGACCGATTATTGGCCATAATATTCTGTTTATATCGGGCCAATTGATGTAAAACTTGTTGGGCCGATATATAAATGAAACTTTTTTTTCCGACACTGGGCTGAAACGAGAATCATACACTGGACCGATTCCTGGCAGTAATGGTTTTATACATACATATATATATATATATATATATATATATATATATATATATATATATATATATATATATATATATATATATATATATAATGGGCCTATTGGTGTACAACATGTATTAGACGGATACATATATATATAAATTTTTTTTCGAAAACTGAGTCAAGAATGGTAAAAAAATGTTGGCCCAATCTGTGTATTGCTGATCACGCCAATCAAGCAGCTAACAACTGAGTCACATAATTACACATCATCCATCACAGATCATTTTCATATATTGGATATCTGAAATATATTTTATATAATATAAATATTTCGACAAAGACGGGAGTTTTTTACAGGCAACTGTCTTGTTATAAGACGAAAGTCTTGTTTTTGGTAATGTTTTTGTGGAAATGAACTTGCTTTCAGCTTACTAGATCATAACCGATAATGTTAAGGGGCATTGGTATACAGACAAAATATATACAACTGGGTCTATAAAATGGTCAGAGTTGCACTATTGTCTATGAAGGTCGCCCGTGGCTCAGTGGTAACATGCACATATTTGATGTGTTGGAGACAGGGGTTGGAGTTCCGCACCAGGCAGTTAATTTAATTTGTTACATTTTAGACATTCCACCACTTGGCAGCAGTTCCAGACAGACGGAGATATTGAACTGGCAACATAGTGTTTATTCATAGATGCATGTAACTTGAGTAAGAGAGACTCCACTCAGTAAATCAGCTGTCAGGTGTTGTGGACTGTACAGTAGGTATTCAGAGGGCAAAGGTTCGAATCATGATTGTTTTCATTCTTTTAAGAAGCACTAAAAGGATAAAATTTTACAATGTTATTCTCTCAAGGGAAGAAAAAAGTAAACTTCAAGATCTGTTAATTTCGAGGTATCCAGACACACTTACTTGTAAATGGACCCGATTACTTACACCCGATTTAGATTTGATTACTGGATTCCGATACAGATGCGACGTTGGGCCAGAACAGAACCGAATCTGGATCTATGTGCAAACGGTTGTCGGCATTTGCATTGGGACGATTCAGGTCATCTGGCTTGTCTGTACCATTGCAACACCACGTGCCATCGCGAGTCAGCATCGGTACGCTGCTGATCCAACACAGTCATGTTTGCTGGGTTGGTGTTGACAGTTAGAGAAACTTGTATTGGAGAGCATGCTGGCCTACTTTCTGTGTTACTGAAACACTGAAAAAGTTCAGCAAAAGGGGATGGTCAGGAACTAGTCCCGAGGGCTGATGAAACGGGAGCTCCAACTCTCCCTGTCATCAGCTTTCGATCCACCTTGAGAGTACTGCCCTGCTCGACTGGTGCTACAGTCTACTGCACACGAGTTGAAAGTTGAAACTGTCAAACAGTGATTTCCTTAACAACTTGGCTCTACAGCAGTGCAAACCCTGTTTGTTAAGTTTCTAACAATTATTACTGGTACTTCCGCTCCTTTGAGAATGTGTGTATATTATGATAAATGCCAAGTAGGATCTAGATCAAGTTTTGCTCATTTGCTGTGTTAGGGAATGAAAAGTTAATTCAGTTTTGGTGCACAGATGTCATTGATTTAGGGCAATTTTCAGGTGTGGTGTTGCTGTACACTCTTAGAATCCTCTCTAACTTATGTTATTATGAAAGGACTCTGCTCTAATTTACTTTCTTCCAGCTAAGCACTGATACTCTAATGTTAGATAGGAATGTATTTTGGGGAACGACTGTGTTGATCTGCCTCATTTACGATCTTTGGACAGGTGTTACACTCCCACAGTCTTTTCCGCCTTAACCACAACGCAACACAGCACAATGGCACGCCGCACCACACCATATCATAAACCACACCACAACACAACACAAAGCCACCCCATCACACCACACCACATCAAAGGCATTAATCGTGGGGTCCTGGAGCTTAGTATCTAATATTTCTGTACCTGTCAGCCTAGCCACAGAAAAAGAAGAACCAGCATCAAACAGTGCAAGTGAGATGATCCGGTCAATTGCCATCTATGTATTTCCCATCAGACACAAACAAAGGAAGTTCTCCTACCTCCCAAGCCAACTTCATGTGATTTTTTTTTTTTTCCAACTTGTTCACATTCGAGCTGGATTTGAAAACAGGGAGCTGATTCATCTCAGGATGCACCAGCCAGGGAGCACCGTCTGATACCAGTCCTCCGGTGGCAAAATTTACAGAAGAACCATGTATCTCCTGCCGGATGATCTCAGTGATTATTGTATTTCTTTCCTCTGACTAATTACATACTCCGCTTCATGACCTAGAGGCGTCATTGACATGATATATCACTGGTGTTGGCAATGTCCTCCAATGCAGCCAGGCCAGTAAGTACACAATCCATCAGACCACTTAAGTCATCAGTCACGTTGATCTCCCGAGTGGAAGGTGCGACATCCGCCACGAGTACCAGCAGTCGATCGAGGTGCACCAATAGGGCATGCAGTTGGTCGGCAGTTGGTACACTAGCCACGGGGCGACAGATTCGGGCTGTAGTGGCTGCTGAACTCAGAAGGCTGGGAGTAGCGGTAGTCTGGGCAATGATCATGGCAGTGGAAGCAGTCTGGACTGTCATTGTGCCAGCAGAGAAGGCCTACTGGAGATTTTGGAATTCTGTCAGTGCTTGCGTGATCTCCTTTGACGTTGTGGCTAAGTAAAGTCATTCCTCTTTGCGTTAGTGGCTGCTGCTTGGTCACACTTCATGTGCCAACGGTGGTTGTGGATTCTGACCAGGGTGAGGTTGTCCAAAGGTCGGATAAGGAGGTGATTGAGTGGGTACAAAATGGCAAGGCTCTGACATTCCACATTTCTCCATCTGGCATCATCCACAGGTGCTCAGGATATCTCAACTTACCATGCACGATGTCTACCACCACCACACCTGAGCACTTTGTTCTTGTTCTTGTGCAATCATTGCTTTGTCACGTACATCTTGTTGCACATCCCACATTTGGCAGCAAAGGTGCGGTGACTTTTATAATTATATTGCTGACATTTGTAGCACCTGATAGGCTAGGGTGTGTAGGTACTACGGGTCACAAATGTATCGGTGCACAGAAGTTTCGATGCCTACCGAAAACATTCGAACAACTGCTGATATTTACCAACGTCTCATTGTGTATGAACAACGTCTGTTTATATAAACATAATATTTGCTATCTATTTGCAAGAAGATATTGCTAGTTGGCGATAAATGACACCTCCCTACATCAGGGCTACCAATGTGTGGTAGGTCGGACATCAATACTTCAGTGACCTTCGTTCTGTGGTCACAAATGTTTCAAGCATATTGTGCACCGATACTTTTGTGACCCACCGTACACAGGAGAAATCTCCCAAGCATCCTACGTCAGTGTTTTCTGGCACGGAGCCCACAGATGTGACAAGTACCTGCCAGCTCACGGTATTATCTTTCTTCACCTTTAGATTCTTGGCAGATGCCACCTGTGGATGGGCCTGCACCTTTTCAAAGGTAAACGTAAAGTGATATTGCTGAAGGACAGCCTTCAACAGTTCCTTGGCAAGCTAGACCAAGGCAGCCCAGTCCTCACTGATCCAGAAAGGACCTACTGTTTCCTTATCCCTGGGGGTGAGGATATACTTCCCATGCTGGTTGGATCATATGTTCTCCTGTAGGTTAGGAGTTTCCTTCTCTACCATAGTGATGGTCCAGTATGCAGATGCTGATCTAGGCCCTTGGCAGTCTCCCCTGTTACATAATCAAAATGGTTTAATAATGAAATGTTGCAGTAGAGGTATTTAAAGAACTATCTTTCTACAACATTTTACTAAGAATGACAACCCAGGATTCCAACACCTGCGCCCAACAATCGGTCTGAGGGCATAAATTTTAATTTTGCCAAGTAACAATGACGCTTCACCAATTGTTCTTAAAACAGTCACTCCATTCTTATCTGACACTCAGCTCCTTCACCATCTTTAGTCCAGACTGGATCAAAACTCTGAATTGACCATGACATTCGACTGACTGTGCCCAGAATCAAATTAATTAATTTTTGGATGACCATCAAACCTTCCAACATGTTTGGTACAAATAAAATTAATATCGGCCGAACATTTGACCTCTCCCCTTTACCTTGGCTTTGACTGTTTTTAAGTTCACTTCACGTCATCTTTGCCTAACAGCCAACTCTTCCATCAAGTTTGGTTTAAATTAGGTCCAAACCACTTGCTTCAACCTTTACTTTTGTTCTGTTGTTCTCAAAATCAAATAATTTCATCCCAAGGTATCCTCATACGTTTTACCATGTTTGGTCAACTTATTAGTTATGCTGTTCACACAATAACCGACACACACACGCCGTGCGAAAAATACACCTCCGCCCAGCAGGCGCAGGGGTAATAATAATGAAAATGCCTAATGCGTCTGATTTTGGGCATAGGCTCAGCAGAACGTTCCTAAGGCCCTCAGCGCTCCTACGCACTACTCACACATCAACATGCCATCACTTCAGCGCTAGCACTCACCATCCATACTGAATATCGTATGGCGAAGCTGTCTCATACGGAACAGGCGTACTGGTATTAGTGGGGATGTATTTATGTCAGTGAGTCTTATGGTAGATTAGTGAAGTTTGTCCTAACGAGTCTCAAATCTTTAAGCTGCTCCCAGCCCCTATTGGCAATTGAACTGGAGTACATTAGGATAGCAGACTATCTCTCTATCGATCTGGCTAGAACTACCCCTTATTTGGTTGCATATACGTAGCTAATAACACTGAGGTGATGCATGATACACGAAACACACGCCGTAAAGGCTTGTTTAACTAATTTGATATACTTTTGGGAATATTGTGTACAGTTGTTCAGTATGAAAAGGAACCATAAGAAACGGAATTGGGTGCTCTTTAGGCCCAGCAAAATACATAAATGCAAGTTTGACAGTGTTATTCACACCCCAAGAAATCATAATTAACTTCCAGTACATTCTCTAAATTACTACTTCTAACATAAAAATGATTTAATTAGCTATGGTTGCACCGCCTACGGTGAATGCGTTATAGAATTTTTACCCATCAGCCCAGTGAGAGAGGGGCGTGTGAATTGGGAGCAGGACAGTGAAATGGCGGGGGACAAGGTGACGTGGAGGCGATATATATATATATATATATATATATATATATATATATATATATATATATATATATATATATATATATATATATATATATGTATATGTACATCATCATCATCATCATCATCAGCCGTTGAGGTCCACTGCAGGACCGGCCGGCCTGTCCCTACCGAAGCAGGGACGATACAGCCAATGTATCTCTACCCAGTGGCTTAGGCTGTCTGGTAGAGGCTGTATGTAGGGTGAGAAGCAGGGATGTTCTACGTACGATAATTATCGTATTTGTACTATAATTTGGGATGCTTGTACGATATCACATTAAAAAAATACGATAATTTTTGTATTTCAGCTTCCCTAGATTTATATATATATATATATATATATATATATATATATATATATATATATATATATATATATATATATATATATATACTGCAGGTTAACAACACTCACTATTCCCGCCACACGGTTCATTGTGCCCACACCCCAGTAACCCACGCTTCCCATGAGTCACTCACGAAATTCCTTTCCCCTCCCAGTCCCATGGGAGGTCAGGGCCAAGCCCGGCCGACCCCATAAATGTCAAGGACATAGAAGTTCAAACTTTACTTTGTGCTTGGTAGTGGTCTGGTTCAATGCCCTGGCCAAGCTGTAGTGCTGCTGTACCCACTACCTACTCTGCAACTTTGTATAGGATTTCAGTAAAGTCGTAAGTACAGTTGATATGCTGGTATACATAAAGCATTGTAGGATATTCTTAATTTCTTACCGGAAAACGTGAGCGTAAGGAAGGCAAAACTAATGTACCGTCTTAATTACTAGTTTGTATTCACCTAATTGTGATTTTCCTGGATTGACTCAGTCAAGCTCATGATGCCCCGTCTACATTTACCATTTCATCATACTTTTTTTACACACCATCTCGTCTGGTAACTTGTTTTAATTGAAAATTTACCTGTACGATAATTTTAGGGTAAGATACGATAGTTTTCATGCTACGGTACGATATATTGGGTCTCTGGCCAGAACATCCCTGGTGAGAAGTGCTTTTGAGTGTGATTGTAGTGTTGTGGTGGCTTTGGATGTGTGTGTAGTCTGTGATCCAAGTGTAATCGGCCCGCCTTAAGCCGACTGGGTGCAAGGATACTAGTATGTGACATTGGTTCAACCACGGCACCCCTAGTGTCTGCCAAAGTAGCAAGTGGCTTGGTGAACGCTTCCCAAAGTTTTTACCACTCTGGCGGGAGGTGACCCCGTGCTCACCAGCGTGCGAAACGCACACACTACCACTGTACCACAGAGTCTCTCTCTCTCTCTCTCTCTCTCTCTCTCTCTCTCTCTCTCTCTCGGTATATATATATATATATATATATATATATATATATATATATATATATATATATATATATATATATTCGTGTTCTGTAAACGGTTTTAGCTTAGAAAAGACATTCTGAAGTCTGTCTATAGCCGGATGCATTAACTCCGGAGGGGGAAGCCATGAACAAAGCTCCTCCACGTCACCTAGCTTTCCTTCGTCAGGTTGTCCTTCCTCCAGCTCACAGTCATTTTCAGTACTGTACCACTCCACCACAACATTGTCAGGTTTTTGCATGAATATATTAATGTCGTCATCGTAGTAATGGGGCTAACCATTTCAGTTCGATGGCGTCATTCGTAGTGTTACTGATATCACGCGACTTACTGGAGACATGGTGTATGGTGTACGTTAATTACGAAAATCTGATTGTAGACAATATCATAAAAACTTACTGGATATGTCAGAGGAGAGTTGCTGGTGTTCAGTGTATACATCCTCTTAAGAGTAGCCAGTGCTTCCTCTTGTTGACCTTTCAGTAGCAAGAACATCGGGGATTCTGGCAGCCAAATCACCAGAATGGCAGTACTGTAAGAGATGCACAGTATTACATTAAAACTAATGCATGATGGTGGGCAGATATAAACCAAATCACGACACCTCATCATTTATGTAGGCAACAGATGTCTTGATACAAGAAGATAAAGGACATCTTTGATAGCTGCACTCAACTCTGCACTAATGTGGAGGACGAGGATGGGCGAACCACAGAAGTCACAGCCACTATAAGCTCTGGTCAGGGGTAAAGGTCTACTACTGTGCGAAGCGTCTTGTACATACGTAATAACTATGGCACTGTCTTCCCTAAGGGTATTCCTTCCCCTGAGAGTGGTCTCACGTGGTTAAAAGGTGGTTGGAGTAAACGCCTACTAATATGCAAAATTTTGTGTCCCTAGGTTAAAAACTATGGCTGTGCATAATGACTTTGCAGAGAACCCTGGGGGCCACCCCGTCCTTTTTGAGGGGTGCCTTCTTGTGGTTCTGCCCTTCCCCAAACGTGGTCGGGGTGAACACCTATCAGAATGCAAAATGTATATGTTCTGTGTTTCAAACTTTGGTCGTGGAGAACGACTTTTTCCGAGACCACATGGGGACAACCGCCTTGTGTGAGGGGGCGCTTGGGGGTACCACCAGGCTTATAACCTGGCGCGATTAATGCCCAAACATTGTGGAAAAATTTGTGTTCACAGGTATTAAACAGCCGTCAATAATGAACCACTCCCACCCCTATGGTTCATTTGTAATTTAAAAGCAAAGTCCTCCCTGTTAGAGAATATTTTGCCTTGAGAGGCACACAGATTTACGTGGCAGCCTGCGCTAACACACACCACCTCTGTCGTTATCTACAGAACAACAAAGCACAGCTGGGCACATAAGATTTAGGGTCTAGTTGCCCCGCCAGTTGTATATCGGTCAATCATTCAGTCCGTCACGGGGGTTAGCGTACAAGCTTCAAGATATCCTGAGGTCATTCGAAGACAATGAATAATTCTATGTTCATAACCTGGATTCGTAACCGTTTTTTTTTTTTTATGTGTCCAACTCTGGTTATAGAGTAAACATTATTTAAATGTGAATAATGGTAATGAGACAAAAATTCACTTTGACTTCCCTGTTCCCAAACCTTATATTATTGATAGGGTATTGTTTGGACTGATAATCGTGGTATAATTATTTATTCATGATTATTTAGCTCATTCTCAGGAAAAAAAATCAAGCAATGCAAAGTACAGAAGCTGGTAATATTGAATATTTCTACAATTATCCACATTTATATTTGAATAACATTTACTCTATAACCTTTGAGAGTCCGACATATCTATATTACAATGATCCGATATCTGTATGGTTGTCTGTATTACAATGATCCGATATCTGTATGTCTGTTACCATAACACAGCACAAACGGCGTAACGTAGCGCCCTTTGTTGGAGCACTGTACAGTTAAATTGCTCTAACACAGTGGTTCCCAACCTTTTTGGTCCTCTGGCCCCCCGAGAAAATTATGAGAAGCTCCATGGCCCCCTATATAAATCAGATCGTATAATTATATATTTTTAATATTTGATATTGTGCAGAAAACGGAAATTACCCCAATATACTTAAGGCTAAACTAGCACAGTAAGGTATATTTCATACTTGATTTCTGTCAGGTTTTACCCAGACCAAATGCCTTATAATATCTTATATTACCAATAAGGCCCATGGCCCCCCAGTCAATGTCCCATGGCCCCCTTGGGGGCCATGGCTCCCAGGTTGGGAACCGCTGCTCTAACATAAAGAATAAAACAATTTCCGCTCCAATCACGCCATCGGCTCCCAAGTTATGACTCATTTCTGACCTCTTGACATCGAGGAGAGGCCACCAAGGGCGGTCCTTAAGCGAGTGTTCATAAAATGTTGATGTCTTAGAATGCCCTATGGATCCATCTCCTGCAGATTGCACGTCTGCTCCTCGGACACCCTGTATATATCTATTTACTTATCTGTCTGTCTATCTATAGATCGATCGATTGATCTATAAGTCTATCTGGATAGTTTGATAGATAGATAGACAGACTGACAGATGTTCCGATCCTTTTTTGACCCATTAGGAGGGTAGGGAAATAACAGAGGAAATGGAGTTGAACAGGAAGGTTTTAGGAAGGGAACAGGTTGTGTAGATCACATATTCATTCTTAGATCTTTAGTGGAAAAGTTTCTAGAGAAAGGAAAGAAGTTGTATGCGGCCTTCATGGATTTGGAGAAAGCATATGACAGGGTGGATAGACAAGGAATGTGGAAAGTATTAAGAATATATGGAGTAGATGGGAAGTTGTGGAATGCTGTGAAGAGTATGTATTATGGTGCTAAGGGTGCAGGGCGTGTGGATGATGACGTGAGTGAATTTTTCTCTTTGAAGGCTGGGTTGAAACAGGGATGTCATGTCTCCATGGCTGTTCAATCTGTACATGGATGGGGTAATAAAAGAGAGAGGTACAAGATAGGGCAGTGGATGTTGGAGTGGCCCTAGTGACAGAGGGTAGTGTTTGGAAACTCTCTGTACTGCTGTTTGCAGATGATACTGTGTTCTTAAGTGAAGACGAAGGGGAGCTTCAGGGCTTGGTGGATGAGTTTGGGAGAGTGTGTAAGAAACGGAATCTAAAGGTGAATGCAGGGAAGAGTAAAGTGATGGTCTTTGAGGGACGTGAAATCAGCGAATGTACAGTGAGGTTGGATGGTGAGGAAATGGAAAATGAGAGTACGTTTAAGTACTTGGGGAGTGTGATGAGTAAGAATGGAAGTTTGGAAGGTGAAGTGCTTGAAAGGGTACAGTAATGAAGAAAGGTTACTGGTTCCTTGAAAGCAGTGACAAGAAACAGGGAAGTGAGCATGGAAGTGAAAAAGTTACTACATGACAGCATTGTGATACCAACTCTAACGTATGGAATTGAAGCTTGGATGTTGTTGGAAGGACACAAGTGAAGAGCGAGAGCAGTGGAAATGAGTTATTTAAGAGGAGCCGGTGGAATCACATTGGGAGACAGGCTGACAAATGAGGATATAATGAAGCGTTGTGGTGTAGATGTGGATGTGATAGGAAGCGTTAGGAGGAACTCACACTGAGGTGGTTTGGCTATCTGGAGAGGATGGAAGGTGAGAGACTGACGAGGAGAGTGTATGTGAGTGAGGTGGAGGGGGGAAGAGGGAGGGGTAGGCCGAGGATGAGATGGAGGGATGGAGTGGAGAGGTATATGAAAGAGGGGGATGTGAGTTGGGAGTAGGGCAGTGAAATGGCGGGGGACAGGGCGACGTGGAGGCGATTTGTTTGTGGCCACTCCGTACGGGATTAAGGCGTCTGGCAATAGATAGATAGATAGGAGGGTAGGGGCCTGGGTTAAGCTGGGCAGTCTCGACATTTAAAGGGAGGATGGCCAGCCTCACCTGTCCCTGAAAGGCAGTATATGAGCAATAATTTTAAACTACCCTTCGAATATAAACCCTTACAGGCTTAGTCCGGTTGGAGCACCTTACCCCACTAAACCACCAGGTGGCATTTGGTTATGTAACAGGAAACCATTTGGTTCGTCAACCATCATAAAGTCACTTGAAGGCAGCACTACATCGAACTTGAAAGCACTCCCAGGTTCTCGGGCCCTGTGAGGGGCCAGGGGCTATGCGATGGTTTAGCCCCCATGCTGTCCTCCTCTTCTCTTCAATAGCCTCTGGAGGGTAGACTGATGACAAAGACTCTACCGCTAGACATGAGAGGCACCCAAATTCTCGCTGCAGCCTACACAAACCCACAATATCCACTACACTACATGGCAACACACCCACACACACCAAGGAACATCAAAACAACACCCAGCACATGATATCATACACAAATACTGTCATCTCTCCCCCCTCACCTGCCTCAGACCAGCTTCCAGAAGAATACCCATACTCAAATCACTCACCGCCCCATGCAGTCACTTAAAGACAACACACAGCTGCATGCACGGCCTCCTGATATCCACCCTCCCGAATCCTATCTCCCTCATCAGGACAGGGTCCAACTGGCCAGGCTGAGAGCATCATCCAGCTCTCTTAAGTTACCAGAAGAGGCTGGATGACTCCGTCCCTGACTCATGTCCAGAATGCAACACAGCACCCCATACTATTAAGCACATTGTGGAAGACTGCGCTGCACACAATCACCTACGCCAACAACACAACAATCACTCCTTGAGAGCTCTGTGGGAGAGCCCGGTCTCAGCCATGGCCTTCCTTAGGGACTCGGGGCTGTTCGCCCAGACTGTCTAGTGCTACTACTACTTGAAAGCACTCAGACTGCGCATACCTCCGCCAGTACCACTCTCATTAAAACGGATCCGGATCCGAGGAGATATTGTGTGGAATACATAGGATCTGGATCCATCCCAAAATATAATCAATTGTCCCTTGCCCTGTGATTCTCGATTCTTGTAGTAGGAGTTAAAGATGAATACAGGGAGTTGATATTGATTTATTATCTTCAGAGAAAATCTTAAGTTGAGCAATGTATGTATTACAGAGACTGAATACAGTAAGTAAGTCTAGTTGGACCCCTCTTCTTGTTCACTCTCTCCACTACCTGTCGGTTCTATAGCTAGCCTCCTTCTGAGCTTTGCTTCCTAAATTCTGGTGTAGCAGGGGTCGTGTCACATGTGTTACACTGTTGTTGGAATGTTCTAGAAGCCTGTGTGTGAGTATGTGTGTATGTGTGTGTATGGTCACTAGGTGCTTTTGTGTGCCTATAAAGCACTCCTTGAGTTAGAGTGTGTAAGCATGTTTAGCATTGCTCGATTCTCGCAGACACAATACCTTCTCATCATCTGACTTGCTGCTTCTATCTGTCTGTCTATCTATCTATTTATCTATCTATCTATTATGATTTGTAATTATAATACTGAGTCCTGACATTGCTCGGCCACGCCGCTGAAGGTCCTCCGACAGCAATCATCATTGACATATGGTAATCTATTAGTACATAATATTGATTTAATATTGTACACATACAATATTCATAGTAAATTGCAATGATCTAGTAATATTACATTTTAAACAAGTTGTATACATATTTGGATAAATGCACTAAAGGTAAACTATTTAACTGTAATACAGTATGTACATGAATTATTGTAGTGAAATGCATACATGCAAGAGAAAAAAAAAATAGTTTAAAATTAAGATTATGATAAGAGTTATTAATATTTCATTTAAAGATAATGCTACTGGTATGCCATACTTCTATATCATGGGTCATTCTTCTTTGTAATTAATTTTATATATATATATATATATATATATATATATATATATATATATATATATATATATATATATATATATATATATATATGTATATATATATATATATATATATATATATATATATATATATATATATATATATATATATATATATATATATATATATATATATATATATAGATATATAGATAGATAGATACAGATAGATATATATTTGTATATATATATATATATATATATATATATATATATTGTTACATAGCCTATGATTTCATCATCCTTTGTATAATTCTAATGTACAGTATGCTGCATGTTTGATCACGATTCGCCTCGTGGCTTCCATAGTGACCAGGCTTGCGTGTTCTACCTCACTCCCCCCTTCTCCCCCTTATAGTAGAGTAAGTCGTTCTTTCTGTTGTTCAGAGCAGGAGTGTCAACTCTTCGTCCTCTGTGCCCTCATTTGCGCATCCTTCTTGCAAGTTGAATCAAGCTCTGCCGGCCCCCTATATAATGAGCTCAGTCTCTGCATTTGGGCCCCTTAGATCTACTCCTCATTTTGTTCACATCTCTGTCCTCCGCTGTATAGTGTATTATTATTGTGAGTGCTCAGGAAGTCTCCAGCCATCTAGCTGCTGTATAATTTGAGAGTAAGTGTTGTTACCATTTTTCTTGTACTGTATGGCCTAAGGCGTTAATTCGTAGGCCTGGTAAGGTTTTTGTGATTCATGTAGAGTTTTTAATGTCAGCCAGTATTAGTAATATTTTGTATCTGTAATAATATTATATCTTACTTTAATTGAGCATTATTCGGTTCTCTCATTTATCAGGGCTGACTTAGATAAATTTGTTCTTGCTAAATTCGTGTTAATAGAGGCTATTGCAGTTAACCATATATGTAACCTGTTTTGCCATTACATTATCCATATGAGTCCTGAATGTTTAGTTGTTAGTTTGAGCTTAAACTTTAACTTGTAATTTTACCTAACTCTTTTGTTTCGAACCTGGAACTTTGTGGGACAGTAGTGATTTTAGTATTCTCACTTGAAGTGTTCATTATCTCTCTCTGTTCTGTAACATAAATTTGGCGACCTCTTATCAGGATATTCAGGATATTATCATAAGGATATTGCTTGATATTTTGTGACTGTGATTTATTCATGATGTCTACTATTACTACTCTTGATGAAGCCAAAGAATTTTTGTCAAATGTGCAAACAGTGTGTGATGTAGAAAACAGAACAAAGAATGAACTTAAGCTTGTTGCTCAACAATTGGGAATTGCTGTTCGCTCTCATCATTCTAAAGGTCAAATTGTTGACATGATTAATAAAAAAGCTTGTTTAATGTAACTCCTCCAGATGAGCAAACGCAGATTGAAATAGCTAAGTTACAGCTAGCCCTGCAGGAGGCTCGAGCTAAGGAGGCTGAGTTTCAGGCTCGTGCTAAGAAGGCTGAGTTTCAGGCTCGTGCTAAGGAGGCTGAGTTTCAGGCAAATGCTAAGGAGGCTGAGTCTCAGGCTCGTATTCAGGAGGCACAGGCACAGGCTCAGGCACAAATTGAACTTGCTAGGATTCAGGCAGACCATGAGTATCGCATGAAACAAGGTGGAACTGGATCATCTAGCTCTGATGATTCTGATGTGGCTAAAAATGTTAAACTTGTCCCTCCTTTTAATGAATCTGATTTAAAAAAGTATTTTCAGTTGTTTGAGAGGGTAGCTACAGGTTTTAATTGGCCCAAAAAGTATTGGCCAGTACTCCTTCAGTGTGTTCTCACCGGTAAAGCTCAAGAAACTTATGCATCTTTGCCTCAGGATCAATCTGATAATTATGATGTAGTTAAGAGCTTGATTCTTAAGACCTATGAGCTTGTTCCTGAAGCCCATAGAGTAAATTTAGGACAACTTATCAGCAAGATAAGCAATCCCATGTTGAGTATGCAAAAATCAAAGATCTGTTAGAGCAGTGGTTAAATTCTAAGAATGTAAATTCTGATTTTGACAAATTTAAGCAGATGATTTTGCTGGAGGACTTCAAAAGATGTATTAATAAAGATGTAAGCCTATATCTTGATGAGAAAAGAATAGATAATTTGTCTGATGCTGCAGTTTTAGCTGATGAATATGTTCTCACTCACAAGAGATATTCTAAAGAAAAAAAGAAAGCTGAGAGTAAGTACGTTGCCTCTACTCAGAGTACAGGTAACAGGAAAGAGAATAAAGATGTTTCTCAGGAAGTACAGTAAATACCAGCTTCACCTCTAGATTTCAGAAAAGTAAATGTACTTATTGTAGTAAGCTTGGTCATACTACGGAGAAATGTTTCAGGAGACAGCGTGATGTGAACAAAAAGGAGTCTTTAAATATTCAGTCAATTGGTTTAGTGTCCTCCCTTCAGAGTTCCCAGAATTCTTTAACCGAGTTAACTGAACCTGATTTGAGGGGTAAATTAAATTCTCATGATGAAGCTCCTCTTTTGAGCAGTAACGTGGGTGACACTCTCAAGAGTTCATGTGCTAATTTCCTGTCTGATGGTTTTGTCAGTCCTCAGGACAATAATGACAGGAAATCAGTTAAAATATATCGCGATACGGGTGCTTGCCAATCCCTTATGCTGACCAGTGTTCTAGGTTCTAATGTTAATTCCTCTGATGAAACTGTAATCTTACAAGATGTAGGGAATAATCACCTCTCTGTCCCTCTGTGCAGAGTGAATTTAGAGTCTGGTTTTGTTAATGGTTCCGTTATGGTTGGGTTGGTTGAAACACTCCCAATGTCAGGGGTAACTTTCTTACTTGGAAATGATATTGGTGGAAGTCAAGTGTGTCCGGCTTCTCAGTTCTCTGGTGAACCAGTGACTGCGACCCAGGATTGTGATGTCCCTGATGTGTTTTCTGCATGTGCTGTCACTAGGGCTAAGTCTAAAGTTACTGGTGACTTAGAGGATAATGATGATGATGATGTTATCCCAGCTGACACTTTTCTTGCTAGTTTGGACCACTTACCAGATGAGGCAGTACCCCGTAGTGTTGATAATTTGTCTCGTCAAGAGTTGGTTTAGTTGCAGGTTGCTGACCCTGAGTTGAAAGGTCTAGCTAACTCTGCTTGCAGTGAGGAAGAGTTAGCTGGTGCTTCTACTTGTTATTATATAAAGTCAGAAGTACTTATGAGGAAGTGGAGACCCCCAACAGCATCAGCCGACTGTGAATGGGAGGTTGTACATCAAGTTGTCATCCCTCGTGTTTGTAGGCAGGATATCATTAGAGTGGCTCATGATACCAGTTTGGCAGGACACCTTAGAGTGAGGAAGACTGTGGCACGCATTTTGAAACACTTCTACTGGCCAGGTATCTTCAGAGATGTTTCCTGGTATTGTAAGTCTTGTCACATCTGTCAAGTTGTGGGGAAGTGTAATCAGACCAAAAAGGTTGCACCTCTAGTTCCCATTCCTCCTTTTGAGGCGCCATTCACCCGTGTGTTGGTGGATATTGTGGGCCCTCTTCCTAAGACTTCTTCAGGATTTTCTTATGTGTTGACCCTGATTGATATGGCTACTCGTTATCCTGAAACCATTCCACTTAGAAATATCACAGCAAAGAACGTGGTTAATAAAATGCTAGGGTTCTTCACCAAGTTTGGTCTGGCCAAGGAGGTACAGTCAGACCGGGGAAGTAATTTCATGTCAAATGTTTTCAAGCAGTCTCTGAAAGAGTTGGGCACCACCCAGATCACGTCTTCAGCTTACCATCCCCAGACCCAAGGAGCATTGGAGAGATATCATCAAACACTCAAATCGATGCTCAGGAAATACTGTTTGGAACATCAGAAAGACTGGGATAAAGGTCTTCCATTCGTAGTATTTGCTGCAAGAGAATCTCCAAATGAATCACTGGGCTTCTCACGCTTTGAACTACTGTTTGGCCATGAGGTAAGAGGACTCCTTAAGCTACTCAAGGAATGCTGGCTGTCGGAGGAAGATGACGTCAACCTGCTGGAGTATGTGATGAAGTTCAAAGAACGGCTGTCCACTGCTTTACAGCTGGCGAGAGAGAATTTAGGAGCTGCTCAGGAGAAGATGAAGACTTGGTATGATAAGAAGTCCAGGTTACGCCAGTTTCAGCCAGATCAGGTTTTGATTTTGCTACCAGTGCATGGGCAACCTCTTCAAGCCAAGTTTAGTGGTCCTTATTTCGTGGACAAGAAACTCAGTGATGTCAACTATGTCATTGCCACACCAGATCGTAGAAAGAACAAGCAACTTTGTCACATCAACATGCTAAAGTTATATCACAGGCGGGACAAAATAACCCAGTCTGCACTGTAGCTGTTCCACCTGAGTCTGCAAGTGAAGTTCTCCCATGCAGTATGAGCCTGAGTGATAGTTTGGGGAAGAATCCTGATATCATGAATGATCTCCAGACTAAGCTTTCTCATCTAGCTCCCGAGGAAAGGCAGGATTTTTCGGCATTACTGCAGGAGTACCCGCAAGTGTTCCGTGCCACTCCAGGAAGAACCACTGTGTTGATGCATAATGTCGATGTTGGGGATGCAGAGCCAATTAAACTGCCTCCTTACTGTGTGAACCCAGTGAAAATTCCTCTCATCCAGAAGGAGCTTGGCTACCTATTGGACAACAAGATGATTGAGCCCTGTCAGAGCGAGTGGAGTTCTCCTGTCACTCTAGTCTCTAAGCCAGGTGGGTCACAGCGGCTTTGCATCGACTACAGACGTGTTCATCAGATAACCAAAACAGACACTTACCCTCTCCCTCGCGTGGAAGATTGCATAGACAAGATCGGAAAGGCTAGGTACATAAGTAAGTTTGATTTGTTAAAGGGATACTGGCAAGTACCTATGACTGAACGTGCTAGGGAGATCTCATGTTTTGTAACACTAGGAAAGACTTTTGCATGTTCTGTAATGCCATATGGTATGAAGAATGCACCAGCCACATTTCAGAAGCTCATGAATGTTGTAACAGAGCGTTTGGCAGGGTGTGTTGTTTATATTGATGATGTATTAATCTTCAGTGACAACTGGAAAAATCACCTATGCCATGTCAGTAAATTTCTTGAGCGTTTGGTTCAGGCTAATCTTGTAGCTAATTTATCAAAGTGTGAATTTGGTCAAGCTAAAGTTCAGTACCTTGGGTACGTAATTGGTGATGGACACGTTGCACCACCAGGAGCTAAGGTTCAGGTTATAAGTGATCTTCCCAGACCTAAAAGTAGGAAAGAGCTACAAAGATTTTTGGGAATGGTAGGTTATTACAGGAGATTTGTTCTTAACTTTTCAATTCTTGTATCACCACTTACAGACCTACTGAAAAAGAGAGTTAAATTTGTCTGGACCGATAACTGTGAAACCTCTTTCAGTAAACTTAAAGCTATCCTATTAAGTCAGCCAGTGCTCACTACTCCAAATTTTGCTAAGACTTTTAAGATGGCTGTTGACGCAAGTGATACAGGAGCTGGGGCTGTTTTGCCGCAAGAGGATGATCAGGGTATTGAACACCCTGTATCTTATTACAGTAAGAAGTTCACTCCACCTCAAAAGAACTACTCAACTATTGAGAAAGAGCTTTTGGCCTTGATTTTGGGTTTACAGCATTTTTCATTTTATTTGTGTTCTGGTTTTGACCCCATAGTCATTTATACCGATCATAACCCACTTAAATTCCTTAGTAAGTTTAAAGATAAAAATCAGAGATTGACAAGATGGAGTCTACTTCTTCAGGAGTATTCATTAGACATAGAACATGTCAAGGGGAAAGAAAATGTTATTGCAGATTGCTTATCTAGACTTTAGACAGATTGTTTTAGAGTAATAAGAAATTTCCTTTGTAAATTTCTTTTTCTTTGTGGGGAGGTGTTACATAGCCTATGATTTCATCATCCTTTGTATAATTCTAACGTACGGTATGCTGCATGTTTGATCACGATTCGCCTCGTGGCTTCCATAGTGACCAGGCTTGCGTGTTCTACCTCACTCCCCCCTTCTCCCCCTTATAGTAGAGTAAGTCATTCTTTCTGTTGTTCAGAGCAGGAGTGTCAACTCTTCGTCCTCTGTGCCCTCATTTGCGCGTCCTTCTTGCAAGTTGAATCAAGCTCTGCCGGCCCATTATATAATGAGCTCAGTCTCTGCATTAGGGCCACTTAGATCTACTCCTCATTTTGTTCACATCTCTGTCCTCCCCTGTATAGCGTATTATTATTGTGAGTGTTCAGGAAGTCTCCAGCCATCTAGCTGTTGTATAATTTGAGTATTAGTGTTGTTACCATTTTTCTTGTACTGTATGGCCTAAGGCGTTAATTCGTAGGCCTGGTAAGGTTTTTGTGATTCATGTAGAGTTTTTAATGTCAGCCAGTATTAGTAATATTTTGTATCTGTAATAATATTATATCTTACTTTAACTGAGCATTATTTGGTTTTCTCATTTATCAGGGCTGACTTAGATAAATTTGTTCTTGCTAAATTCGTGTTAATAGAGGCTATTGCAGTTAACCATATATGTAACCTGTTTTGCCATTACATTATTCTTATGAGTCCTGAATCTTTAGTTGTTAGTTTGAGCATTAAACTTTAACTTGTAATTTTACCTAACTCTTTTGTTTCGAACCTGGAACTTTGCGGGACAGTAGTGATTTTAGTATTCTCAGTTGAAGTGTTCATTATCTCTGTTCCGTAACAATATATATATATATATATATATATATATATATATATATATGTACACTTCATTCAGGGGGGTTAACTTGGATGTTAACTCTACCCCCACTAAATACTGACTCCAAATTTGCAATTCTTGCATGCATTCTGTGCATTGCGAACAGCACTACTCCAAATACAATGCAGAAGATTATAAAGACAGTAGGTGCTGGGCTATACACATAATATGGGTTGAACATACTCAAACTCAAATCTTCCCAGGGCTTCATTGTTTCATTGAGCAGTTGCATAGTTTCAAACTTAGGTGAAGTCAGCTTAATACTTGTGCTCATGTTTAAGTTCATATCAGGTAGTGGGTGGAAATGTTTGTGTGTATGATTGAGGATGGCGTAGTGATTGATGGTGGATAAAGTGGACATGGATGGTGTAAATACCGCACAGTAGTCTGGTGCTATGTATAATCCTGAGGCTGAAGTATGAGATGGTGGTATATCTGGACAGACTATGTAAACTGATGTGTTATGAGTGAAATAAAAAAACTGTGAGTGTCCGATGCGTTGATGGTGTACAAACTTATCTGGAGCAAAAGTGAAGTTGCAATAATTATGGATATTGTTATTTCTGATGATAGCCATTTCACAAGGGACTGTATCAGTAGGCTGAAACGTGAAAATGTACGCAGGACAAAGATGAACAGCAAGTAAGGATGTGCGGCACTTTCATTCAATCGTTGATTCATTTGCGAAAGTGACAGTGTTCCGTCTCTTGGAGACCATGATGAATTCGGTGTCTGTGTTGATGTTGATGATGACCAAAGTGTTGTTATTTTTAGAGGGGAAGGGGTGTATTTGGTATACTGTGAACAGGTCTTCAGTTATGAATGGTACATGAACTACAACTGATGTTGGTGTTAGTGTTGCTTCTGAATATGGATAATATTGCATGAATTCCATACTTCGGAACAAAGGCTTCAATTTATGTTTATGTATGCGTTGACTAATTATCTGACGTACAAACACCACAAAGCCAGTCAGGAGACAGGACGTGTGTGCTGGGCAATTCCCAGGTCCTGTCCTCCCCACTTACTGTTTTTTAATCAGCCCATATACCACTGACCGGGCTAATGTATGGCCCGGCCTGCACTATATGTGCAGGGAATCTTTCAACAAACGAACGAACGATCTGACGTAGCTCATGAACTGGGAGTAAGTCAATTGTGATCTTGCCATCACCAGCATTCGAAATTCCTTGCATAAGTGCCCTGTAACGAACTCTAGTGTTGTCTAATTGTAGTAGAATTGTGTCAGTATGTTCTGTGATGATGGAGAAGTGTTGGAAAAGTGTTATGTTACCTTCCATTTCATTTATTTTATCTACACTTTCGAGAGGTATGTTTTCTGCCTTTTTCAGATTTTTCACAATTTGTCTTCATTGCTGAGTTATGTTCTGTGATGAATTTATCTTGGTATGTTAGTACCTGAGCTATTTTATTAAATTTGTTGTTTATTTCTTTAAGGTCATCCTCTGTAGCCAATCCAAAGATGTTCCCAAGAACCGCGCCACCCAGGTCGAACAAATCGCCCTTTTGGCGATTACGTGTGATGTTCCTGTCGCTCAATACCTCCTTTCCATAAGATGGGAGATCTTGGATCATGATGAGCATAGTTGACTTTGCCTATTCTATTTTTCATTTCACTAACTTCACTATTTCATTCACTTCCTTTGTGTTATGTGCTTGTGAAACATAGCCTCCTATCATGAAGTCCAGAGTTTGCATAGGTTTCGCGATATTTTCTAGATAAGAAGGTAATTCATACAAGTAATCCAGACATATTTCAGTACTCATGACGTCTTTTACGATTGAAGTCGTGGCCATTGGAGCTATGAGGCAGCCTTGTCGTACTATATGTTGGGGGTCTAAGTGCGCATATCCTCTTGCTATGTAGAGGAGAATCCATAGCATAAGTCCCTTCATCGCTACCTACTGAAAAAAAAATCTATTAATTTCCTAATATGGTCATGCTGTGGTCGATGATAGTGATGATGTGCATTAAGGTTGATTGTTATTTCATTTATAGAAGGAGTTAAAATCGATATTTAATTCTCGTAAATGATGTACTGTAGATTTGATTGGAACAGTTGCACCTATGTTTGATTGTTTGGTATATGACCTTAATTTCTTTTTGTAATCATTGTTGTTTTCTTGCTTGGTTTCTTGAGTTACGTTCGCCTGTTCGGTTGTATCCGATGCTGAATAATTATTGGATAATTCCCTTGAAGCTCGATTTAAATGGTCAATATGAACTTGTTTCTCTTCGCCAGTTGACAGTGACTTAATTAAAACTTTGTTTGCTTTTATGTTAATTACTCTGTATGGGTCCTCAAATTTTGGGGATAATTTATTGTCTCTCATATGAATGACACCGTAAACAATGTCTCCTAAGCTGATAGGTGAATCTCTTGCCTTCTTGTTAAATGCCTCCGTCATTTCTTCCTTGGACATCGTTAATTGTTTTTTTACTCTTTTATGTATGTCCTGGAATTCACGTAAACGGAGTTTAGAGTAATCATCGTAATTGTATATGGGCAGACTGTCACCTTCTAGGAGCTCATATGGTAGTTTTTTATCTGTCCCATATATAATGAAATGTGGTGTGCTTGTTGCTTTGGTCTTTCTTTTTCTATACTTGCTTTGTTTTTTATTCTTCTTGCTGCTGCTTGAAGTTACGTGAAGATTATAGAGTTGTTTTGTAGACTTGTAGGCTCATAGGCTGTATTTTGTAGGAATTCATTGTAGAACTGAAGCTAATTTTGTAGAGTCTCGCCTGCTTTTGTAGAAATTCACTGTAGATTCGTAGACGAGGTCCGTACGTTCGCTGCCAACCAAATGTGACTCTCGATTCTTGTAGCAGGAGTTAAAGATGAATACAGGGAGTTGAGCTTGATTTATTATCTTCAGAGAAAATCTTAAGTTGAGCAGTGTATATATTACAGAGACTGAATACACTAAGTAAGTCTAGTTGGACCCCTCTTCTTGTTCACTCTCTCCACTACCTGTCGGTTCTATAGCTAGCCTCCTGAGCTCTGCTTCCTAAATTCTGGTGTAGCAGGAGTCGTGTCACGTGTGTTACACTGTTGTTGGAATGTTCTAGAAGCCTGTGTGTGAGTATGTGTGTATGTGTGTGTATGGTCACTAGGTGCTGTTGTGTGCCTATAAAGCATTCCTTGAGTTAGAGTGTGTAAGCATGTTTAGAATTGCTCGATTCTCGCAGACACAATACCTTCTCATAATCTGACTTGCTTCTTCTATCTGTCTGTCCATCTATCTATTTATCTGTCTATCTATTATGATTTATAATTATAATATGGAGTCCTGACAGCCCCATAGCCCACTCTTCCACAAAATTTCACTGAACATCATTACATTTTGGAATATCGTGTAGGCAAACAAACAGACAAACGTGAGTGAGTACATAATCTCCTCCAACTTCGTTGGCGGAGCAAATTAGTGGATGACTGACATCCCATGATATCATATCAGTGAATGAAAAAATCAATATAATAAATAACAAATATAAATAAGTAAATATACGAACTCATATATATATATATATATATATATATATATATATATATATATATATATATATATATATATATATATATATATATATATATATATATATATATATATATATATATATATATATATATATATATATATATATATATATATGTGTGTGTGTGTGTGTGTATTTAACTCATTGGATCCCAGGGGTGCTGGGCGAGGCATTGCACTGGGAGGGCACTAAGCATACCGCCCTCCGCCTATCGGTTCATAGTCGCGAAGCTCATAGGTCCATACCCGGGGGTTCCCTACTTTAAAAAGACTTGAAAAATCCCAGTTTTATCCAACATTCTGGACACCAGGCTCCTATGGGATATACATGTGTGTGTGTGTGTGTGTGTATGTGTGTGTGTGTGTGTGAGTGTGTGTGTGTCAGACTCGAGGCATAGGCTTCATAGCCTGCTCTCAAGGCCCAGGAGTCCTCCCACATGCCATACATCTCTCTACATGTCACCACTTCGGGGCTAACTGAATACATTCTAGTGCTGTCTCATACAGGACTGGTGTATTGGTATTAGCGGGGGTATTTTTACGACATATAGCCGAATCTTTTGGTCCAGTAGATCAGTAAAGTCTGATTTCATGAAATTCAAATCCTTAAACTGTTCCCTGCCCCAGCGGGGAATTAAACCTGGGTCCGGTAAGACTGCAGGCTACCTCTCTACCGATTGAGCCACAGCCTTCCCCTACATGTGTGTGTGTGTGTGTGTATATATATATATATATATAAATATATATATATATATATATATATATATATATATATATATATATATATATATATATATATATATATATATATATATATATATATATATATATATATATTATATATATATATAAATATATATATATATATATATATATATATATATATATATATATATATATATATATATATATATTTATATATATATATATATATATATATATATATATATAACTTTGATGGAATCTGAAGACAATGATATTAATCAAATGTGGAGAGAGGTAAAAGAGGTTTTGCATGAGAGTGCCGAGGTTACTATTAAGGAAAGGGGAAAAGCGAGAAGGAAAAAGTGGATATCAGATGAAACATGGAATGCAATTCAGAAAAGGAAAGAGGCGAAGTTGAGAAGTGAAAAACAACATGTTTATGGCCAAGTAGTTGAAGTACTTAGAGCTAAGGACTGGAGTTTACATGCTGAAGTAAAAAGACACGGTAGACGTGATAAGAGGAGACTACATGATGAAAAGGCGACAGAGACAGAAATTAAGTGAGGTAAAAAGGACGGTTAGAGCACAAGAGCAGCGTATCAGGCCAAAAAGGAGTTAACTGGGACTGAACAGAGAAGGAAGGAAATACCTGCACGAGATAGAAATGGTAACTTGTTAACTAAAGACTGGATTTAAAAGGAAGGTGGAAAGAGCATTTTGAATCTGTTCTAAATAGTCCAATCCCAGCTGAAGAGGATATTTTGCCAGCCGAGAGAGATTTGCAGATAGAAACAGGTGAGATAACCTTGGAAGAGGTAGCAAGAATTAAAGAATTTTAAAGCCCCAGGAAAGGATGGAATGTTTCCTGAAATGCTTAAGGTGGAAAATGAGTTGATGAAAGTGTTTTTGAAACTTTTTATTGTGGCCTGTGATAATGGTGGAATTCCAGAAGTGTGGAAAAATGGAGTGATTATAAAAATACCATAAATAAAAAAGAGAGAGAGAGAGAGAGAGAAGTGTGTGTGAAATTTGGAGGAGGATATCTTTGACACTTGTAGTTGCAAAAATCTTTTCCAAAATCTTGTTGAACAGAAGAGAGCCAGTAATTGATAAAATTTTAATCGAAGAACAAGAAGGATTTAGAAAGGGTCGAGGTTGTAATGATCAGATTTTTATTGTAAGGCATCTAATACAACAAGCTAATGAGATGAAAATGTTTTGGGGATTTTGAAAAGGCGTTTGACAGTGTTTCACATGGAGCAATGTTGAAAATTATGAGATTCTATTGTATACCAGAAAAGTTTGCAAATATTATTAGAAACCTGCATGAATTTACTTTTTGTAAGGTAATGGTGGGTGGTTCTTTGAGTGATCCAATTGAAGTTAGGTCAGGAGTGATTCAAGGAGGAGTTCTTTAGCCTCTGGTGTTTGTTTTGGTTATGGATTATGTTATGAGAAAGGTTGTCAGGAGAACAGATGCAGGAATTAACTGGAAAGAAAATAAGAGGCTGATGGATTTGGACTATGCTGATGATATTGTACTGGTTTGCGATAGTATTTACGAGATATAAAGGGTGCTTGATTGTCTGGTGGAGGAAGAAGAAAAAGTGGGATTGGTAATAAATTGTGGAAAGACTGAAATTATTAATATGAAGGAGGAGGACCAAATCGATTGTGTGATTGGGAATAATGTGGTGAAAACTGTAGAGAATTTTAAATATATGGGAACGATTGTATCATCTAGTTAATAATTAAACAATGAAATTGAGGAGAGGATTAGACAGGCTTGGGAAGCTGTTGAAATGTTGATATCTGGAATAATAATATGCTTTCGGTACATACTAAAGTAAAAGTTTGCAAGTCCATGAACAGGTCAGTTTTAATTTACGGGCATGAATCATGGTACAGTACAACTGCAACGGATCAGAAAGTATTAGGATCTGAGAATAAAATACCAAGAAGGATAATTGGGGTAAAGTGGCAAGGCAGGGTTTCAAATGAAAGAGTAAGGGATATTACAAGAGTGAAACCAGTTGATGAATATGTTAGACTGTCTTGCTGGAAATGGCTGGGACACATATATAGAAAAGAAGGTAGTTTAATCCAAGATGTGCTAGAGTGGACTGCTAGAGGAAGAAGAGGTAGAGGTAGGCCAAGGGAAACCTTGTTGAGGACAATGAAAAAAGAAGCAGGAGAGGAGTGTTGGTGGGACCTGAAGGAGCAGGCAACAGACCAGTATTAGTGGAGAGAATTCATCGAGGCCCTGTGCATCCCGTGGGGTGTCACAGGAACTGATTGATATGACATTTGTTTTCTTTAGACATGAAAATGTGCCACCACTACTCCAAAATCGTAGAATACTTTCTACATTTTGTTGTTGTTGCACTTCACTTCTGCTACTGGTGAACTTGGTCAAATGGTATAAGATAACCTTTTACGGCAGTGTTAATGCTGATAATGGTATTCGTTATATTCTGTACGCTTGGGATACCATAAACACAGTCTATGTGGGGTCATTACCTTTCCTTAAATGAAACAAACACTTACATGAGGGCTGGGAGAGCACAGACGGTGAGGAATATCCGCCAAGAGTTGTAGGAAAAACTGGCATTCACAAATCCAGTATCATATGGAATGGTCACCAACGCAAACACTGAAAATTCAAACAAAAATAATTCGCATGGTAATCCAGAGAACAAAGTACTTCTACCAGATACAGTCATATTGTAATATGACCTTATGAAACTCAGAAACTATGTATAATCAGTATTATTCACAACACTAACTCGACTAGCTATCAAATTAGGTACATGTGAACTGTGAAAAACAAAAATATCTTTTGACGATTCCACAAATCTACGTAATTACATACAGGGGTGGCACAACACTGCAACGATCAGCGGTTACTGAAGTACGTGTATTGTGCTGTTTCGTGTCAATCTTTGGACAAATAACATTAGCTAACCCACTTATCTAAAGACACTAGAATGCACTAACCAGCCTTCCTCCACCCCATTGCATAGTATCTTCACCAAAATAACCGTCCTTCACCATTCACTTTCACTAAGTTACTAGATTCTCCAAACCAGTCTTTTTACAGTCAGCTACCTGAAGTCGTTACATCCCTTACACAGACTACCTTCATTCAACCTCCCATAGTAATCAGATCCCACTAACCAGCAGCTACGTACCTGTCGCAAGAATTTCGCCAACCATGATGAAACTGCCAGCGAAACTCATGGCTCCCCCTCGCCGATGAGATGGCTGGAACTCACTAAGGTATGCGTACGTCACAGGGATGCCGCCTCCGATACTACACACAGGGAGTGATGGGATGCCTCAGATAGGTGAGCTTATGGAAAATCTCAGGTGATGAGATTATGGGAAATGCATTAAGTGGAGAAGAAGTTTTTCTTTTTTGTTTCTAATTCCTGTCCCAGCCAGTTATATGTAAGTTAGCTTAGCTACAGCAGGCCTAGTATTGGCAAACCAGGTCGCTTCTGGCTGGCAGGGCATGAAAGAGATAGGCAATGGATGCAGATAAGGGTATGGATGATGATGTTCAGATGGCCTGGGATGTAAATGATAGAATATATATACCTAGGCTGCTTCCCCCAAGGAAAGGGAGGTAGCCGAGACAGGACGACACACTCCCCATTTACTCATCCATTCAAACACATTCATTCGCATCTTAGCCCCAAAGGGGAGAACGGACAGATCCTCACCGCACCACACTGCACAAGGGTCAACTGCGCAATGCAATCAGTGACATCCGCAGCAGGGCCCGACAACAGAGCTGGTTTACCCCTGCCACATCATAACAGACTCATCCCCTTACCCGCACCTGACCTGACTAGCTGATCAGACCAAATGCGGGTGAATATCCCCTCAGGGCTGCGTCATCACTTATTCATTCACAATTTCTCTCCACTCATTTCTGTCACGCACAGCCACTCTTCCTTGCTCAACAGACATCCCTCTCGCATCCAGCTCTCTCTTCACACTGTCCATCCATCCTATTCGTGGTCTTCCTCTCAGCCTTACACCTCTCACATCAGATCTAGTTATCTTTTTCACCAGTCGCTCATTATCCATTCTCTCCATATGCCCAAACCATCGCAACACCCTCTGCTCAACTCTACCAGCCATCTCCCGAACAACTCCAGTTCTCCTTCGCACTTCATCAATCCGCACTCGATCCATACGCGTCACTGCACACATACTCCTCAGACACCTCATCTCCATTACATTCAAACTTTTCCTCTCTGCTACACCCATATTCCATGTTTCAGCCCCATACAATGCAGTCGGTACCACAACACCCTCATACAGCCTTCTCTTTACATCCATTCTAAGCGAACGACATCTAAACACTTATTTCATTCCTCCCAGCACCTTTCCTACTTCATTTATTCTAAACTTCACTTCTGCATCTATTCTTCCATCCACAGCAACATGTGACCCCTAGATATTTAAAACACTCTACCTCCTCAAGCAACTCGCCATTCAAAACTATATTCATCCCTCTACCATCTACCAACCTCGTACACTTCATCACTTTATTGTTATTCTCATTTTCTTTCAATTTCCTCCTTTCACACACCCTTCCAAACTCCTCTACCAACTGTCTCAATATCTCCTCTGAATCAGCCACCAGTGCAGTATCATCTGCAAACAGCAGCTGCTTCAGATTCCACTCTCCACCATCAACATTCACGAGACTCATATCTCCACCTAAAACTCTTGCATTCACCTCCCTTACAACACCATCCATGTAAATATTAAACAACCAAGGCGACATCACACATCGCTGTCGCAGCCCCACCCTCACAGGAAACCAATCACTCACAGCATTTCCCACTCTTACACATGCTCTACTATTTACACAAAAACTTGTCACCCCCTTTTAATAACCTACCATCAAGTCTATACAATCTTAAAACAGTCCACAAAGCCTCCCTATCAATTCTATCATACGCTTTCTCTAAATCCATAAATGCCCAAAACACATCCTTGCCTTTCGCTAAATACTTTTCACACACTTGTCTCACCGCAAACACCTGATCCACGCATCCCCTCCCTCTCCTAAAGCCACACTGCTCATCACCAATCACTCCCTCTGTACCCTCTCTAACTCTCACAATTAACACTCTACCATACACCTTACCTACAACACTCAACAGACTTATACCCCTAAAGCTAGTACATTCATACTTATCACCCTTGCCTTTATACAACGGGACAACACAAGCACTTGCCCAGTCAACTGGCACCATACCTTTCACAAAGCACACATTCAACAATCTTACTAACCAGTCAACAATAGTCACTCCACCACCCTTCAGGCATTCCACAGCACACCCATCCATACCTGCATAGAACGGGATGAATAAAGGGTTAAATGCAGCAGACTCAGAGAGACTGAGAAAGGAATCCTGTTGGTGACTAACATTACTTTCTCATACCGGTAAATTTTGATGGTGAAAAGGATTTTCATTCCTGCTTACCAGTATGAGATTATCTTATGAAGAAATACAGCTGGCACTGGTTCTCCAGGTGAGGTTACTGGGTTTGTCTGTCATGGTTACCAGTGACAAACAACAAATACTGTACTATAGATCTGTACATTTCTACTGTATGACTGTGAAATGTGAATCTGTGTGATATTCGGTAATTTCACAATGTGTTGTTGAACTGTTGTCAGGCACGGCGTTAAAAGAGGCAGGGTATGATATACCGTATTTTCTATCTATCTATCTATCTATCTATATCTATCTATATCTATCTATCTATATGTCTATATATATATATATATATATATATATATATATATATATATATATATAGGGTTGTCACACGTCCCTCATTTCCTGGACATATCCTGCATTTAGATGTCAAAATCCTCGTCCGGGAAGAATATATACATATATATATATATATATATATATATATATATATATATATATATATATATATATATAGGGTTGTCACACGTCCCTCATTTCCTGGACATATCCTGCATTTAGATGTCAAAATCTTCGTCCGGGAAGAATATATATATATATATATATATATATATATATATATATATATATATATATATATATATATATATATATATATATATAGGGTTGTCACACGTCCCTCATTTCCTGGGCATATCCTGCATTTAGATGTCAAAATCTTCGTCCGGGAAGAATATATATATATATATATATATATATATATATATATATATATATATATATATATATATTAACAGTATATATGTAATTCACCGAGTGGGTCAAGATAACGTGATGGTTGTGATCATCATCATAATACCTTCCCGGAAGAGACCTGGGAGCTCATATAGTCCGATCTAAAGGCAAAGTCTTGACCTTCACACATGTACACATCCATCCTCTTGCTCAAGGAGGTCAGTGAACACCCGCTTCGTTAGTGAAACTTTTCACATCCCGAGCAAGGCGCGAACCCCGGTCTTAGCAGATGCTAAATGAGAGCATTACCACTGAGCCGGCGAGCGGTGTGTGTGTGTGTGTGTGTGTGTGTGTGTGTGAGTGTCTATCTTTTTATCTATCTATCTATCTATCTATATATGTCTACTCTATCTATCTATATACATATATGTACAGTATACTATGTGCGTAAAAATACATACATACTGTATATAGATAGACTGATAGATACATATGTGTGTGTGTATATAATCTACCCATCTATGTACATTATATATATATATATATATATATATATATATATATATATATATATATATATATATATATATATATATATATATATATATATATATATATATATATATATATATATATATATATATATATATATATTTTATGCGAGGAAGAAGGAACCAAAGGCCATGAGCCCGCAGTAACAGTTCCCTCCAAGAGAAAAAGATAATACAATAGAGAGCCAAATTCAAGATCCGATCATTTTGAGATGCCTGGACACACTGCGTTTGAAAGACTGGAGATCATAGCCAGCAGGAAATACAGACAGAGGGAGACAGTTCCAGAGCTGACCTGTTGCATAAATGAAAAACTGGGAGTAACGGTTAACTCTTGCATTAGAGAGTTGGACAGAAAAAGGATGAAAGTTTGCTGCCAGACGGGTGCTACGCGCCCGTCGTAGAGGTGGGGGAATGCAAGCAGACAGTTCAGAGGAGCAGTGACCATTAAAGTAGCAATAGAAAAGAGATAAAGATGCAACAGTGCGGCGAAGAGACAGAGGCTGAAGGGAGTCAGTAAGAGGAGGAGAGTTAATGAGACGAAAAGCCTTTGACTCCACCCTATTGAGAAGAGCTGTATGTGGGGAGCCTCCCCCTACATGAGGGTTGTACTCCACACAGGGGCGGATAAAACCACTGTATAGAGTCAACAATTGTGCAGGGGTAAAGAAAGAGCGGAGCCGGCTTAGCACACCCAATCTCTTGGAAGCAGATTTTACAAGAGATGTAATATGATCTTTCCAAGATATGTCCCGAGTAAATGAAACCCCAAGCATGTTCAAGGATGATGCAGGATTAAGCTGAATATTATTAAACATTAGTGGGTATACCTGTGGAAGATACTGTCGGGTTGATAGGTGTAAGAACTGAGTCTTAGATGCATTAAAAACAACCATATTATTTTTACCCCAGTCAGAGATACGAGCCAAGTCAGACATTAGGTGTGCCATAGCGTCATCCCTTGTTTGCTGAAGTAACTGTTGAGATGGGCGTTGCGGGAACCGAATGGAAAGGTGAAGGTGGAGTCATCAGCGTATGAGTGGATAGGGTTAGATGTATAGCTTAGAAGATCATTGATGAATAAAAGGAAGAGAGTTGGTGATAGGACAGAGCCCTGAGGAACACCACTGTTGATAGATCTAGGAGAAGAACGATGGCTGTCTACAACAGCGGCTATAGAACGACCAGAAAGGAAGCTAGCGATGAAGGCACAGATAGAAGGATAGCAACCGTAGGAGGGCAGTTTGGAAATTAAAGATGTATGCCAGAATCGATCGAAAGCCTTTGAGATGTCAAGTGCAATGGCAAAACTTTCGCCAAAGTCCCGAAAGGAGGATGACCAGGAGTCTGAAAGGTAGATGAGAAGATCGCCAGTGGAGCGTCCCTGACGGAACCCGTACTGACGATCGGAAAGAAGGTTGTGATAGGAAAGAAGCCTTTAAATTTTTTTTATTGAGAATTGACTCAAAAACTTTTGAAATATCGGACGTTAAAGCAATTGGACGATAGTTGGAGGGTTGGGAGTGGTCACCCTTCTTTGGGACTGGCTGAATGAGAGCAAACTTCCTGCAAAAAGGAAAGGTACAAGTTGACAGACAAAGGCAAAAGAGTTTGCCTAGGCAGGGTGTAAGCACAGAAGCACAGTTCTTGAGAACAACAGGAGGGACCCCATCAGGCCCATATGCCTTGTTAGTACTGAGGCCAGTGATAGCAGAAAATACATCAACTGAAGAAATTTTAATTTCAGCCATGAGGAAGTCAGAGTGGGGAAGTGATGGAGGAACAGCACCGGAATCGTCTAAGGTGGAATTGGAGGAGAAAGTCTGTGCGAAGAGATCTGCTTTATCAGTAGAAGAAATAGCTACAGAACCATCAGAGTAGAAAAGAGGAGGGAAGGATGATGAGGTAAAGTTGTTAGAAAGATTTTTGTCAAGGTGCCAGAAGGACCGGGAAGAATTCGAGTTGGAGAGTTGAGAGCATTTAGTATGGATGAAATTATTTTTAGTAGAGCGAAGAACAGACTTAGCACGATTTCAGGCAGAAACGTAAATATGATGTGATTCAGGGGTGGGTTGGCTCCGGTACCTTTTGTAGGCCCTTTCCTTGTTGTGGACAGTATTAAAACAAGCATGATTAAACCAAGGCTTTCTTGGGTTAGTCAAAGGATATGAGAAAGGAATGTATGCTTCCATGCCCGAGAGAATAACTTCCGTAATGCACAAGGCACACTCAGATGGCTCCCGGCCATGGAAGCAATAATCATTCCAGGGAAAATCAAAGAAGTACTGCCTGAGGGCCTCCCAGTCTGCGGCTCCAAAATGCCACAGATGACGTTTCCCTGGAGGGTCCACAGGCCGTACTGGAGTGATAGGACAGGTTAAGGTAATAAGGTTGTGATCGGAGGAGCCCAACGGAGAGAAAAGATTAACAGAGTAAGCAGAAGGATTAGTTGTGAGGAAGAGGTGAAGTATGTTGGAGCTCTCTCCAAGGCGGTCAGGGATATGGGTAGGGTGCTGTACAAGCTGCTCTAGGTCATTAAGGATAGAAAAGATGTAGGCTTGTTCACCAGGTGGATCCGTTAAAGGAGAGGAGAGCCAAAGGTGGTGGTGAACATTGAAATCTCCTAGAATGGAGATTTCAGAGAAAGGAGAAATGGATAGAATGTGTTCCATCGTAGAAGTAAGATAGTCGAAGAATTTTTGATAGTCAGTAGAATTAAGGGATAAGTAAACAGCACAGATATATTTGGTCAGAGAATGACAGGAAAGCCGAAGCCAGAGTGTAGAGAATTCAGAAGAATCGAGTTCAGGAACACGAGAGCAAGATAAGTCATTGCGTATATATACACAACAGCCACCTTTGGCTTTGAAATGAGCATAGAGAAAGTAGCAGGATACAGAAAAGGGTTTGCTGTCAGTTACCTCAGACAGCTGAGTCTCCGTTAGAAAAAGAAGGTGAGGTTTAGAGGAGGAGAGGTGGTGCTCAACAGAGCGAAAGTTAGAGGAAAGGCCGCGAATATTGCAGAAATGAAGAAGAAGAGAGTCAGACAGTGGTTCCAGGCATCTCGAGTCATCACCGGGAGAGGGGCGGATGGTGGGGGCATTTTTGGTCCCCCCCCCCTGTGGACTCCGAGGCTTGGTAAAGAGACACCATTTGTTAAATTTTGAATAGGAAGTGTAGTGTGTACTGTGCATGTAGTTTGGTGCAGATAGAGAAATTTGTACTGGAGATCATGCCGGCCTACTCTCTGTGTAACTGAGACACTGAAAAAGTTCACCAAAGGGGGATGGTCAGGAACTAGTCTTGAGGGCTGATGAAACGGGAGCTCCAGCACTCCCTGTCATCAGCTTTCCATCCACCTCGGAAGTACTGTCCTGCTCGACTGGTGCTACAGTCTACTCCTTTTATATATATATATATATATATATATATATACAGTATATATATAAAACAAAAAATGTGAAGAGCCAGCCAGACAGCTTAATCAATGGTCACATAAGTAGATTTATTGATGGATAACGAGATATAGAAATATAGATCGATGGATAGGAATATAATCATAGAGAACAAGTATAATATTTACCCAGCCGTATGTATGGAATGCATATATCAAAATATATCTCATTTATTACTGAAATTTTGCCATTGGATATTTGTCAGCTATGGAAATTTTGGGAAAACTAAGATCATTCCAAATGTCTAACAAGGGTATCCTTTTACGGGGACGTTACTGATGCTATCTAGAGTTGGAATAGTGGAGCGCATGACGGCCAATATTTACATTAACCCCTTAACCGCGGGGCGTCACTTTCGTGACGCTTGGGAGCAAGGGATCATACTGCGGGGCGTCACTTTTGTGATTCTGTGTTATTTTGAATTCACCCGGGCTTCCAAGTGGGGACTTGTATCATCTATCAGTACTGCCAATGTCCAACACTAGTCAGCACTCCTAATCTCATCTGTACTCCCATCCATTGTTGACAATTTAGCCATTTCTCCCCGTTCTTGACTCCCCTCCCTACCCCCCCTCCATTACCCTATCCTCTCGCCTGCCCGGCCGTGCTACGCTAAGTAAATCTTCCCTGGAATTTTTCTCTGATTTCATCCATTGAAATAAACCCTATGCCCTATTCTTATACCAAATAATATATACAAGAAAGAAATAAGGTAAGTGAGAGTGCCATACACCTGGAATTAGCTAATTATCACCTGACAACACCTCACGTGCACTCGTTCGCTATTTTTCGCTGTTTTTTTCCCCTTGAAATATGCCATATAATCTATTTTCGTAATAAATATACATATAAGGAGGGAAGGGAGAAGTCTAAGTGATATTTACATTCACCTGGAACTACCTAATTTGTAATGTATTGTCTAGATTTCCTGCCAATCATTTCAGTGAAATACACAGCTGTTTCAAGAGCTACATTGGTAGTACTGAATATCCCCTAAGTAGGCCTCTACCCGGGCCGGCCCTCCCTTATCAGTTCTCTCTCATCTTCTGAAGAGGAGGTATGCGTCTGTTCCTCTTGCTGACTTCAGGGCCTTTTTCACCCCCATGCAAAGGGCCCTGTGACCTTTACGCCCTACTAAACCTCGTGTGGAAAGAGGTAAAGGGCTGACAATTGATAAAAGAGTGACTACGATCTTTCTATTGAGTAAAACAGTGCAAATGGAATTGTAAATAATGTGTAAATAATGTGTAAACAGCAAGTGAAAGTAATGAATGTAAATATACGTGAACAATGGAAAATAGTTTTATAAGTTACTTCAAGTGACAGTGCATAACACAGTGTAAATAAAATAGAAATGTAAATAACGTAAATAAAATAGAGAACGTAAATAGAAATGTAAATGAGTAGTATTATAAGAATACGAGTATATACTCTAGGAGTAATGAAAGTGAAAGTTTCACTCTAGCCTATTTGAATACTATGAGTTATGAGAGTGAAGATGAAAGTGACATTCACTCTCAATGCTAGTATACAGGACGAGAAAGTGAATGCTACGTATTTTACTGAAAGAAATTGAATCCCTACAGTGACAATAAACTAATACTACTGAAGGAAACTTATGGATAAAGACTGTAGATATATATAAGTGTTATATAGTAATAGAAATATAAAGTGTGAGGGGTTTCATGAATAATAAATGACAGAGTGCCAAGAGCGAACTAGCGCAAGTGCGGCGGTCAGACGCGCTCATAATTTTCATTGCTTTCACAGTGTTTTTTTTATATGGAGTATGGATCCCAAACTTCTTGAAAATCATAGAGTAGTGTTTATAGTGTTAATATCTGGCTGTGGTAATCATATTACGGGTTGTCAGGAAGTGTAAAGTGGAGACTTCGTTACCCAACTTCAGAGGTCTCCACAAGTCCTACGGTAACTGACGAAGGCTCAACAAACATTCCAGGAGAAAGCTGAAGGTATGTGCCATAAGCATATTTAATTTTAATATTCTAGGACTAATAACTGATTTTTGGCAAATATTTTTTGAGAGTCTGTCGGAGCCTGAATAACCCCGCGACACACGTAAAACATCGGTAAACATGCCCGCGGTGTAGGGGTTAATTAGAACTACTTAATTCAACATGGCGGAAACATGACGGCAAATTACTGTAGAAGTTTTACCTTCTACAACCATATCAGTATTAGCTACAGTGGGTCGGGGGGGTGAACAGGGTAGGGCACTATGTGTGGGTGGATAAAGTGGGCAGGATTTGTGGGTGGGTGGGTTGGGAATGGGAAAACAGTTCCATGCGAAGTAGGTCCATGGAGAATGTATCCCTTGGGAAATGGGTCCAAGGTGGAGGATAGGTCTAATGGGTAAAATGGGACCCCGGGGGTCGTCTCCCACAGACGGGTGGCTACCCCGGGTCCTAGGCAACGTCGATATGTGCAGCCTTAGTATTTTATCCGGCCAACACCAGGTACCACTATTAGTGAGTTTTTACATATATTCTGACAGGTCTTTTCCTCTAAGTTCAAACCGAGAAATGCAGTACAGAACTGAGTGCTTAGAAAGGACATGTGTGGTCATTTTCGAGGTAAGGCTACTCAGTTATTTCCATGTTCAAGAACTCTCTCACACATTTTGGGAGACCTATTTACCACAGTACAGAAGAGTGGAAACGTGTCATGATGACGGTGATGAGAAGCAGTTTGATAAAGGTTTGGAACATACTGCCACCAGACTGGGGAATACAGTATTATGTCTAGTTCTGGACAAGATTTAATGCCAGCATTATCTCAGTTGCGCTAAGGTTGTAAATACGAACTTTAACTTCACATGACATTAATACATGCGCTCATGATAAGTAGAGTAGCGGCTGTGTTTTATGCAGTGCTTGCTAATGGGAAGATGAAGGATCAGTAAACTTACTTTATTGAGAACAAGTAAGTCCCTTGGAACTCAACACACTTAGCCCTGGCGTCCTTCCATTGCTGGAAACATTCTGTAAAGTCAGCTTTTGGGATCACCAACAAGATCTTTATTGTATGTGTCTTTATCTCGTTTGTGTCCTCAAAGCTCGATCGTTTCAGTGGCATCTACAGTTTAGGAAACAGCCATTAGTCGCAGGAGAGTACGGAGCCTACTTGACCTGTGTGTCATGTCTTTGACCAAAAAAGCTTGGATGAGATGGCATAAATGGGCTGAAGCATTGTCGTGGTGAACCTGCCAGTCCTCTGTCTCCCACAATTCTCATCTCTTGCAATGTACTGCATTCTGTAGATGACGAAGAACTTCCATGTTCTACATTTGCTTGATTGTTTGACCTTTTGGTGCGTACTAGTAATGAACAACACCCTGGGAGCTGGAAATGACACACTGTCAACATAAGCTTCCCCTTGGTTTGAACCAGCCTTGTGTAACACCCAAAGCTTCTTCGCTAAAAACCTGTCGAAACTTCGTGATGGTTTCAGACTGTGTGTCGCCAAGTTTCTGACAATATTTGATGCAATAACATTGCTCGATTTGCTTGGTCATTGCAGCACAAACTAAAAATGCAACAAGCAAGAAGAACACATCCTCAAACACAAGTTGCTCTGCAGCGACTGGGCTTTGTGGCAGCACAGAATATATTTGCCCAAGGGCTCAATGATTCAAGGTCACACTCCAATGAGTCACATCCCCTTGCTCCTACTGGTTTATGGGAAAAGAAATATGGTCGGATATTTTTCGTGAAACGCAAGGAAGATGGTGTTTGAATTAATTGCTGTGAACAGTTTTATGTCTCATGAATACTTATTCCATTTTAGAATAAAAAAATCGGCACATATATTATGTGTAAGTCTGATTATTCATTTTCGTGCAGATCGATCAACGGTCGTGGTCACGGGTCTAAATCAAAGTAACGGGTATGGCACTATCTCACGATGTTTGATCCAGTGCCAATCACACTTTGCTAATATACTGTGTATGGAGATAGGAAGAAGTGATTCAGCTTTGATGTAATGAATAAGAGGTCACAATTACAAGTCAGAGTCAAAGTTCGGATGCTGTGCCAATGTGATTCCTGGGCCACGATTATAGGGGACCCTGAGGAGGCACAGAACCCAGCTAGATGCTTTCTAAGCGTTTTCTTTGGGTTAGAGAGGATATTGCCGGGGGGAGTGGGGCAGGGGGTCCTAGCTCACACAGTTGCTTCCCTTTTAGCCCTAGAGCATGAAGGGATTATGGGGCAAAATTTGTCTCCCGTATCTCAGGGACTGGTAAGTTTATTGACAGTCATCGTAGTAAATGGTTACCTGGACTTCAGAAAATTATTCAGTTTGTCACTCATTGGAGCCATCAGGAGACATGACAGTGAGTGAGCAGATGGTTGAAGACCGAATCAAACACAACAGAAAATCGGTGGAATTCCACTCACCCAAATCCACATATGAAGCGAAAGGCAAGAAGTAATCCATACGACTGGACGAGTGATGATGCCAGCCCAGCTAGTCCATTGATCAGCAGCGTTATGATCATTATTGAACGCCGGCCGTAGATGTCACCCAAGCAGCCCAAGATGAAAGCCCCGAACAGCATACCTGGAATACAGAACCATTACCATTACAAGTTCACGAAATCCTCCTTATTATAGTCAGTCGCTTATATACCCTTCCATCATAGATGTAGCACAATATTATTAACTTCTGAGCACACACGCCAACTTTTCCTTAAGCACACACACACACACACACACACACACACACACACACACACACACACCATAACCCTACAACAACCAAAAAAAAATCTACAACCACTGATGTTCTTACTATCCCAGCTAACAGTGATTTAATGTGTTCAGGGAGAAAGGGTCGTACCGTATGTAATATATTTCACATATATAAAATTAAGCGTGCAACATACTATATTGTAGGAAGCCTGTCATCTTCGAGTAATATCGAAGTGCTTCAAGAACAAAAAACAAAATCTTAACTTGAAGTAAAAAGGCCAAAATACGGTCCCATGAACTATGATGCAAAAGCATATCCCAGTTAGAAGAGGCATTTAGAGAGTCTAACATCTGTGCACTATAATCGAGCCAAATCTTTGATTTTGCTCTGTAACCCGAATTTCTTCATCCTGAACTGACACTCAACCCAGCCACTAAGATAAGCCCGAACTGTGATAAAAGTGTTTATGTTGACCTTACCCCGTGACCATGACCTCTGACCTATTGCTTGCAAAATGGAAATTGTACTCAGATCAGATCAAAACTATTTCAGCTGAAGGGCCGAAACTTTGGCATGTCCCCGTGACCTTTAACTCAGACCGTTCTCAATAGTAAATCATTTTACAATTTTTTGTCCCTCAACCCATCCACTAAGTCTGCTCAAAAATCGGAATCAAAGTGGCTGAACTGAACTTCTTCTTAATCTGGGATCTATGACTTTCTTCGGCTAAAAATAATCACCTGTTCCTCTGATGGCCCTCAATCGTTGACATATTGGTACAGTTCCATCCAATAATTTTCTCCGTGCTGATGCAAAAAACACAAGGACAGGAATAAAAAAAAAAAACATGTAAATACAAATAAAACATATTTTTCCGAGTTTTACAAACCAAACGGAAGGATTAAAGGTCGGACGAATTGGTACAAAAACACTGCTGTCCTGACAACAGAATTTTCAGTGACATGTGAAAGTGTGACATAAAGGTGAGGAAGTACAAGCGGAAATGTTAATCTTTGATCGGCGTTACACAATCGAGGGGACATTTTACTATTTGCATTGTTTTATGATGTTCTATTTTGTTTTCAGTTTTGCAGACCTACTTATGACGTCATTACCTTCTTATCTGTTTTAGTTGACTGATTCAACAATCAGCTTACTGGATCACACTATATTCACTTTTAACACTGGGAGTATTTTCAGTGTTTTAATCTATCTGTCTAGCTATCTATACCCAGACGCCTTAATCCCTTATACGGGATGGCCACAAAAAACTCGCTTCCACGTCACCCTGTCCCCCTCCATTTCACTGCCCTGCTCCCAATTCACACACACCCTCTCTCATATACCTCTCCACATCATCCCTCCATCTCATCATTGGCCTTCCCCTCCCTCTCTCCCCCTACACCTCACTCACATACACCCTCCTCGTCAGTCTCTCACTCTCTATCCTCTTCACATGGCCAAACCACCTCAATGTGTTTCTCCTAAAGCTTCCTATCACATCCACATCCACACCGCAACGCTCATTCTCATCCTCATTTGTCAGTCTGTCTCCCCATGTGACTCCACATCCTCCTCTCAAATAACTCATAAAAAAAAACTGCTCTCACTCTTGACTTGTGTCCCATCAACAACGTCCAAGCTTCACTTCCGTGCGTTAGAGTTGGAATCACAGTACTGTCATGTAATAACTTTTTCACTTCCATGCTCACTTCCCTGTTTCTTATCACTGCCTTCAAGGAACCAGCGACCATTCTTCCTTGTTGTACCCTTTCAAGCACTTCACCCTCCAAACTTCCATCCTTAATCATCACATTACCCAAGTACTTAAACACACTCACATTTTCCATTTCCTCATCATCCAACCTCATTATGAATTCACTGACTTCACCTCTTTCGAAGACCATAACTTTACTCTTCCCTACATCCACCTTTAGATTCCTTTTCTTACACATTCTCCCAAAATCATCCACCAAGCCTTGCAGCTCCCCTTCGACTTCTTGAACAACACAGTATCATCTGCAAACAACAGTACAGAGAGTTTCCAAACATTGCCCTCTCTTATTAGAGCTACTCCAGCATCCACTGCCCTACCTTGTATCTCTTTTATAACCCCATCCATATACAGATTGAACAACCAAGGAGACATGACACCTCCCTGTTTTAACCCACCCTTCAAACGGAAAAAACTCACTCAGTTCACTATCAACACACACTGCAGCCTTAGCATCCTCATGCATGCTCTTCACAGCATTCAACAACTTCCCATCTACTCCATAATTATATTCGTACTTCTTTCCACAATCCTTGTCTATCCACCCAGTCATATACTTTCTCCAAATCCATGAAGGCCGCATACAACTTCTTTCCCTTCTCTAGAAACTTTTCCACTATAGATCTAAGAATAAATATCTGATCTACACAACCTCTTCATTTCCTAAAGCCTCCAAGTTCTTTTCCAACTAATTCCTCTGTCATTTCCCTAACTCTGTCAATAAGTATCCTACCGTATACTTTTCCTATTACATTAAGAAGACAAATGCCCCAGTGATTACCACACACTTCTTGTTTCCCTTGCCCTTTGTAAAAGGGAATAATTATACCTGACTTACAATCCTCCGGGACTCTACCTGCCTCCCAGGCCAACATGCACATCTTCCATATCCATTCTACTACTATCTCTCCCCCATGCTTCAGCATTTCACCACACACTCCATCAATTCCTGGGGCTTTCCCCATTTTGACTTTCTTCATTGTTTCCACAACCTCCATCCTACTGATTTCTTCCTGTCGTCTCAACTCCCTCCCTTCTCCCAGGCATTCCCCAACCACTTCTACTCATATTACCTTTATTCTCTATGTTCAATAATTCATTAAAGTTTCTCTCCACCTGCTCACTTTTTCCCCCTTCTCAACTAGTAATCTTCCATTTTTATCGTTCACTCCCCTACTAACTTCACTGCCACTTTGTCTGATTCTGTTTACATTTTTCCAGAACATTTTCTTCAATTCCCTCCACATGACACTCAAATTCCATCCAAATTCCTCATCCACTCTCTTCATACTCTCTCTTAGTAATCTTTTCACCTCTCTCTTCCTCTCTACTTATAACTCTCTCTCTTCTGTCTCTCAACGTCTTCCACGCCCCTATTTCTCATCCATTCATTATGTGCTTTTTCTTTTGTGCCACAGACTGCCTCACCTCTTCATTCCACCATGCTGTTCCTTGCAGCCCCTTTCGTCTTCTCTTCACCCCACACACACCCTCACATGCTGCGCATATTTCTTCTGTGAATATCTTGCACACCTTGCACTTCCCCCCTCTGCTCCAGTTCATATAGTATTTACACAATCGATCCTCCACTATTCTCTTATTTTCTGCCTTTTTCTCGTCCTCTTGTAACCTTTCCAATCTCTTTGCATCTACTCCTTCCTCCTGTCCTTCCCTTCTTCCATTTCTCCATTTTACTTGGACCTTGATTCTGACCACCACCAAGTGGTGGTCAGAAAGTCCACTTCCCTAACCTCTATATGCTCTTGCATCCATTACATATCTTCGCATCCTTTCATCCACACACACATAATCAATCATTGCCTTCCTTTCATTCAGTTCACAATCCACCCTTCTCATCACTTGCCATGTATACCTATGGATCATTTTCTGCCTGAAGAGGGTATTGGCTATCACCAACCCTCTCCTGGCACAAATGTCCACTAAAGCACTGCCATTCTCATCTATCTCAGCAGGCACACCCCATTCACCAAGTACTCAATCCACCTTCACATTCCCTACTTTACCATTCATATCACGAATCAAAAACACTCTCTCATTCCTTTTAAACTTCTCCATGCACACTTACACATTTCACCAGAACTCTTCTCTCACTCTTCATGCATGATCTTGCGTTGGCGCATACACTCACACAATCGCCCACATTTGTAGTCCAGTCTTCAGTCTTACCCACATAATCCTTGAGCCAGCTGATCCATACTTTCTGATATTCTCCTTCTATCTTTTACTCACAACAATACACACTCCTTCTTTTGCTCTCATTCTCACCTACTCCTGCACATATACCCGATCCATACGTCCATTCTTTCACACTCTCACCTCACCATTTAGTTTTAGTTAATCCACATATATCCACTTCCACACCCTCAAGCACCTGGACAATCTCTCTCTTTCACCTCATCATTTGCACACCTTACATTCCACGTTGCTTGAATGTTCATGCTTAAAACCTCTCTTCACCAATTGCACACACACACACACACACACACACACACACACACACACACACACACACACACACACACACACACACACACACACACACACACACACACCACAACGCAATATTCAAAATGAATCCAATTCACTGATCACAGAACACCATATCGTACACACTGATGAAGCTACAATTTAAAATAAATGCAAGAGCACAGTGTTTACTACTTTAGTGGATGATTCATCGCTTGATAAATTTCTGTTACTTTTACAGATGTAGGCGGTGGCAGAATCGGTAGAGATGTGGCCTCCAGTCCTAAAGGACCCAGGTTTGAATCCCGGCTGGGGCAGGGAACAGTTTAAGGATTTAAATTCCTTCAAAATCAGACTTTTCTGATTTACCAGATGACCTGCCGACATGTCATAAAAGTACCCCCGCTAATACCAGTACACCAGTCCTGTATGAGACAGCCCTAGCATGTATTCAATATGGATGGTGGGTGTTAGTATCAAAGTGGTGACATGTGGAGATGTAGGACTACTGGGCCCCAAGGAGGACTATGAGACTTAGGAATAGGCCCTGAAGCCTTTGCCCAGAGTCAGACACGTCTGTCTATCTATCAATTGCCAGACGCCTTAATCTCGTAAGGGATGACCATAAATAAATCGCCTCCATGTCGTCCTGTCCCCCGCCATTTCACTGCCCTGCTCCCAGCTTGCACCCTCTTCTCTCATACACCTCTCCACTCCATCTCTCCATCTTTTCCTTGGCCTCCCCCTCCCTCTCTCCCCCTCCACCTCACTCACATACAATCTCCTCGTCAGTCTCTCACTCCCCATCCTCTCCACAAAGCCAAACCACCTCATTGTGTTTCTCCTAACGCTTTCTGTCACATCCATATCCACACCACAACTCTCCTTCACTTCCTCATTTGTCAGTCTGTCTCTCCATGTGACTCCACATGCTCCTCTCAAGTAACTCATTATCACTGCTTTCACACTTGACATCTGTCCCTTTAACACGGTCCAAGCTTCACTTCCATACGTTAAATTTAGTATCACAATATTGCCATGTAGTAACTTTTGCACCTCCATGCTCACTTCCCTACTTCTTATCACTTGATTTCAAGGAACCAGCAACCTTTCATCCTTGTTGTACCCTTTCAAGCACTTTACCCTCCAAACTTCCATCCCTACTCATCACATTACCCAAGTACTTAAACACACTCACATTTTCCATTTCTTCCTCATCCAACCTCACGCTACATTCACTGACTTCACCTCTTTCAAAGACCATAACTTTTGTCTTCCCTACATTCACCTTTAGATTCCGTTTCTTACACACTATCCCAAACCCATCCACCAAGCCTTGCAGCTCCCCTTTGTCTTCACTTATCAACACAGTATCATCTACAAACAACAGTACAGGGAGTTTCCAAACACTGTCCTCTCTCACTACGGCCACTCCACCATCCACTGCCTTACCTTGAATCTCTTTTATTATGCCATCCATATACAGATTGAACAGTCATGGAGAGATGACACATCCTTGTTTCAATCCAACCTTCAAGTAGAGGAAATCACTCACTTCATTATCCACACGTACTGTAGCCTTAGCACTCTCATACATAACGGCATTCAACATCTTCCCATCTACTCCATAAATTGTTCCGACTTTCCACAATCCTTGTCTATCCACCCTGTCATTATGCTTCCTCCAGCTCCATGAAGGCTGCATACAACTTCTTTCCCTTCCCTAGAAACTTTTCCACTAAAGATCTAAGAATGAATATCTGATCTAGACGACCTCTTCCCTTCCTATAACCTTCCTGTTCTTCTCCAACTAATTCCTCTGTTATTTCCCTAACTCTATCAATAAGTGTCCTACCATATACGTTTCCTATTACACTAAGAAGACAAGTGCCCCTATGATTACCATATACTTCTTTTTCCCCTTTTCCTATGTATAGGGGAATAATTATACCTGACTTACAATCCTCCGGGACTCTCCCTTCCTCCCAGGCCAAACTGCTCATCTTCCATATCCATTCTAGTACTATTGCTCCCCCTTGCTTCAGCATTTCACCACTACTCGATCAATTCTTGGGGCTTTCCCCATTTTAACTTTCTTCTTTGCGTCCAAAACTTCCATCCTAATGATTTCTTACTCTCTTCTCACATCCCTCCATCTCCCAGCCATTCCCCAGCCACATACATTTGCATTACCTTCAATCTCTTTGTTCAACACCTTTATAAAGTGTTCTCTCCATCTCCTCACTTTTTCTCCCTTGTCAATTAATAATCTACCATTTTTATCTCTCACTCCCCAACAAACTTCTTTGGCACCCTGTCTAACTCTTTACCTCTTTCCAGAACATTTTCTTACATTCCCTCCACTTTACACTCAAATTTCTCACAAATTCCTCATTCACACTCTTCTTACTCTTACTAATCTTTTCACCTCTCTCTTCCTCTCTACATATAGTATACCTCCCTCTTCCGTCTCTCAACTTCTTCCACGCTCCTGTTTCTCATCTACTCACTATATGCTTTCTTCTTTTGTGCTGCGACCTCTCTCACCTTTTCATTCCACCATGCTGTTCCCTGCACCCCCTTGCGTCTTCTCTTCAACTCAAACACACCACCTCACATGCTGCACAGATTTGTTCTGTGAATATCTTGCACACACCTACCACGTCCCCCAACTGCCGCAGTCCATATTTACCCAATTGCACCTCGACCTCCTTCTTATATTCTGCCTTTTTTCATCCTCTCTCAACCCTTTCACTCTCCTTGCATGAACTAATTCCTCCTGTCCTTCCCTTCTTCTGTTTCTCCATTTCCTTTGGACCTTGATTCTTAAGTCCACTCCCCCAGCCTCTATATACTCTTGCATCCGTTACATATCTTCTCATCCTTTCATCCACACACACATAATCAATCATTGCCTTCAGTTCACCACCCTTCCTTCTCATCACTAGCCACGTATACCTATGGATCATTTTGTGCCTGAAGAGGGTATTGGCCATCACCAACTCCCTCCCGGCACAAATGTCCATTAAAGCACTGCCATTGTCATCCATCTCTATAGGCACACCCCACTCACCAACTACTCCATCCACCTTCACATTCCTTACTTTTCCATTCATATCTCCAATCAAAAACACTCTCATTCCTTTCAAACCTTTCCGTGCACGCTTGCACATTTGTCCAAAACTCTACTCTCACTCTCCTTCCGCGATCTTGCATTGGCGCATACACGCACGCAAACGCCCAAGTAAAAAAAAAAAAAGAAGAAGCATGGAAATATATTACACGGTACGTGAATGAAGTTTACGCAGTGACTTAAAACGAATATTCCAAGTATATCCTTACCAATGAGGCCCACAGAAGAAAGCCATCCCTTGTCTTCTGAAGTCATATGAAGGTCACATTCTGCTGCCAGCATCAAGATGGCCATACACCCAACCTCGAGCGCATCACTTGCGGTAAATAAACCCATTACGGTGACCAGAATGTAATGAAACATACCGTACCCTATAAAGAGAGGAAAAAGAAGTCTGAGAACTGGAAATCACTATACTGCTGAATGGTGTGACATTTCACCACCAAATGTACAAATTATCATTACAAATTATCGGACTGTCACACAGCCTGAAGAGACTGAAAGAGTAGGTGGCATTTCTTTCAGTGCAGCACTATCAGTTATCAGACCTGGCAATTCGTCACAGGGGTTCAGTAGTCAACATGCACACAAACATATTAATATTTACTCTGGATGCCTTACTGACAAAGATATACCTTGAAAATGAAGCAGTGGTAATATCAGGAATGGGGGGAGAATATACAGTACAGTTAAAAGTCTTGATATAGATAATTTTCGGATGCAAACTAATAATTCTGTATCTCGTCAGAATGTTATGTTTTCAGAATACCAGTTTCATGCTCTGTCACTAAACCACATCCACCTTCTATCCCACTTAAAGTCTTCTGATCAGTAGTTTTTTTGTTTTTTTCACCTACAAACAGCAAAACATTTTGAACTGATGTAAAATATATATTATCATTATCTTATTATATCAACTTTCATTATTTTAACTCAAATTTTTATATTCACATGGGATGCTGAGGCTCACTTCAAGGCTGCTGATGTCTCTTTCGGTATATAAATATAATGAAAAATAAATTCCAGATATTTTCTCCCCCATCCCCGCCGTGTCTCAGAATATATTGGGCTTCTGGGTTAGGAGGTAATTTCATCCTTGGGTCATCATCAGCAAAGGGTACTTCAGCTTCCTACTCTCTCCCTTTACGTTGCTCTTTATGAAACACTGGGAGTATTACACATGGGCAGTATTCATCCCCTCCACAAACTGAGATTTTAAGTATCTGTGCTGTATGTATCACTGAATGGGGGCAAAACAGGGAAAGAAAGGCCAAAAATCTAACAGAATTTCATAATGTGTGTGTGTGTGTGTGTGTGTGTGTGTGTGTGTGTGTGTGAAAGATACAGTTATACACAATCTCTTTCTCTCTCTCTCTCTCTCTCTCTCTCACACACACACACACACACACACACACACACACACACACACACACACACACACACACACGCACACACACACACACATACACACATTATCCTGTCGACAATTATGGTAATCATGGACAGCAAATTCTAAAGAGATGCTGCTGAGAAGAAAAGGCTCACTGAAGAGAAGACTACGATTATAAAGTACACTCCTTTATGAAAGAAAACTGTACTGAAGTTCCTCAGGGTTCATCCCTCAGCTAAGGAGGTTCATCTTCAGTTCCTTTTTTTTGTTTTTATCATTTTTCCTGATTTTTAAATACTGATATATCTGATAATGCAGGGTAACGTGCTATAGTAGTAAAACAGCATTTATAGGTTGCTCTGATGGCTCTGTAGCTATTTCTTCTACTGATAAAGCAGGTCTCTTCGCTCAGACTTTCTCCTCCAATTCCACCTTAGACGATTCAGGTGCTGTTCCTCCATCACTTCCCCCCTCTGACTTCCTCATGGCTGACATTAACATTTCTTCAGCTGATGTATTTTCTGCCATTGCCGGCCTCAATACTAATAAGGCACATGGGCCTGATGGAGTCCCTCCTGTTGTTCTCAAGAACTGTGCTTCTGTCTTTACACTCTGTCTAGGCAAGCTCTTTCGCCTTTGTCTATCAACTTGTACCTTACCTTCTTGCTGGAAGTTCACTCTCATTCAACCAGTCCCAAAGAAGGGTGACCATTTCCAACCCTCTAACTATCGTCCAATTGCTTTAACATCCTGTATCTTAAATGTTTTCGAGTCAATTCTTAATAGAAAAATTTTAAAGCACCTTTCTGTCACAACCTTTCTGATCGCCAGTATGGGTTCCGTCAGGGACGCTCAATTGGCGATTTTCTCACCTACCTTTCAGACTCTCGGTCATCCTCCTTTCGGGACTTTGGCGAAGACTTTGGCATTGCACTTGGCTTTTCAAAGGCTTTCGATCGAGTCTGGCATAAATCTTTAAATTCCAAACTGCCCTCTTGCGGTTTCTATCCTTCTATCTATGCCTTCATCTCTAGCTTCCCCCCTGGTCGTTCTATAGCCGCTGTTGTAGACGGCCATCGTTCTTCTCCTAGATCTGTCAACAGTGGTGTTCCTCAGGGCTCTGTCCTATCACCAACTCTCTTCCTTTTATTCATCAATGACCTTCTAAGCTGTACATCTAATCCTATCCACTCTTATGCTGATGACTCCACCCTTCACCTTTCCATTCGGTTCCCGCAACGTCCATATCAGCAGTTACTTCAACAAACAAGGGATGAGGCAATGGTGTACAGGTTGGAAATTAATGCCAGTAATATTTTTACACCTTGCACTGTAACATCCCATGTTTTTACACATTTTTACGCTGATGTGTATTATCCACATCGACTCAGTATTTAATTTTTTTCAATTGAACGATGACATTTGAGGCTAATATTTTACCAGTGAGTTCCTATATATATTTTGTGATATTTATCCACGTTTTTAAAAGAATATATCATAGGCAGTTTAAAAGTTCATTTATTGTAAGGATCCCTAAAGGGAGAAGGGAAAACAAGATGCCAGCTCTCTCTATGTTTTGTTTTGTGAGGGGCAGCACTACAGACTTCTGCCTGGAGCTTTTCTTTCTTCTAGTCCCTAGTATGAGTCAGAGCACCTACTTCTATTCCTCTGAAAGGTATTTTGATTGTATTGTGCTATGCTAGTAATGTTTTGGAAGTGAAATCTGCTCTAGAAACTGTTAGATATGAGAAGAGTATTGAGAAGCTCTCCGTGTGTGGGTAAGACAGAAATCAGCTTGTGTCAGCATTTTGACGCCCTGGGGTAAGGCTAAGTAATCACGTACGCCACCGAGATACTAAAATGTGTGTTATAACTATAGAATAATGTGACGAATCCTTATCCTATGCAGTATCATCCTACCACCTAGAGGTTAGGGTGATCAAAGGGCGGCTGCATTATCTAATTCCTTGGAATATTCTTATGAAATGTTTTACGTTTTTCACAAAGTATAATATTTTTATCTGATTATTATGCTTGAAACTACCTGAAAGTTCTAACACTTTCAGGGGAACAAGTTTTGGAACAAGTTTTGGAATGAGTCTTGGAGCAGTCTTGGAGCAAGTTTTGGAATATAAGTCTGGGAGTGGACTTCATTCAAGTTCTGGCAGAGTCTTTTACTTCTGACACTGGGTCCAGCATGGCCACTGTCTGTTTTCTTACACAGTATCCAAGCACTGCCCAGGCCTGGAACAAGTCCAATCTTCCTCTTATCATCTAGCATGTATGGAGAAGCAGATTGTAAATAAAGGACCAAATCTCTACAGTCAGGGTGTTTCGTCAACCTCCTGGATTACGCTATTCTCCTTCCCAGAATATCTGAAGGGTCAGCGCTACCAAGTTCATCTTATACCCTTCTTCAAGTCATAGTGTGGACACCCTTTTAAGTTAGGTCCATTTATTATTTTATTTTAGAGTGTATTGCTCATTATTATTCCTCAAATATTTCATATATTTCCAAACTTTAATTTAAGTGTACTGGTCACTTATTATTATTTGTAAGTGGTTGTTTGTGGCTATTTTTCCAACAGTACATAATCTTGACAAGTACAATGGCACACCTAATGTCTGACTTGGCTCGTATCTCTGACTGGAGTAAAAATAATTTGGTTGTTTTTAATGCATCAACGACTCAGTTTTTATACGTAGGTATCAACTCAACAAAATCTTCCACAGGTATACCCACTAATGTTTAATAATATTCAGCTTAATCCTGCATCATCCTTGAACATGCTTGGGTTTCATTTACTCGTGACTTATCCTGGAAAGATCTTGTAAAATCTGCTTCCAAGAGATTAGGTTTGCTAAGCCGAATCCATTCCTTCTTTACCCCTGTACAATTGTTGACTCTATACAGGGGTTTTATCGGCCCCTGTGTGGAGTACAACTCTCATGTGTGGGGAGGCTCCCCACATACAGCTCTTCTCAATAGGGTGGAGTCAAAGTCTTTTCGTCTCATTAACTCTCCTCCTCTTACTGTCTCCCTTCAACATCTGTTGCACTGTTGCATCATTATCTCTTTTCTATCGCTGCTTCAATGGTCACTGCTCCTCTGAACTGTCTGCTTGCATTCCTCCACCTCTACAGCGGGCGCGTAGCACCCGTCTAGCAGCAAAGTCTCATCTCTTTTCTGTTCAACTCTCTAATGCAAGAGTTAACTGTTACTCACAGTCCTTCATTTATGCAACAGGTCAACTCTGGAACTGTCTCCCTCTGTCTGTATTTCCTGCTTCCTATGATCCACAGTCTTTCAAACGCTGTATGTCCAGGCATCTCCAAATGATCGGATCTTGAATTTGGCTCTCTCTGGTATTTTGTTTTTCTCCTGGAAGGAACAACAATTGCGGGCTCGCGGCCTTTGGTTCCTTCTTCCTCGCATAAAAAAAAATCTAGCCTCAGTGTCCCAGCAAAAGTGCGTTCATAATTTAAAACAAAAATATGATTTATACTATTCCCTTTAGCCAACAGTGTATCATTACGCAGTTAACTTCACTTTTCTCATACAGAGTATACAGTAGCTTGAGAAGAATAAACAGTATTGTAGCACAGGGAAGGAAATTGCCCGGTGTTATGAAGTCTCAATACCAAAACGTGGTCTGAGCGTGGCAGCTGCAAGAGGACTGCAAGAATGAGTATCAGTACCTTCTAACTTGTAGGTGTGAGACTCTGATATGGAATGAAAACGAATAATCAGGAGTTAGAGCGGTGGAGATGGGATTCTAAAGAGATGTGTATGGAGTGTGGAGAGTGGTTAGGATACGAAATAATGTTAAGGATGAAAGCTGTGAAGTAAGGAAACCCGTGGACAACAGATCTGAAGAGAGTGTACTTAGATGGCATGATCATGTGGCGAGAATGGACTGACGTAGGATTGTGAAAAGGGTATATCTGTGTGAATTTCAAAGGGGGAGGAGGCGTGGGAGGCCTAGCAGAAGGCGGACAGATATGGTAAACGTGTGAGAAAGGGAATTATAGATCTTGACGAGGCTAAGGAACAAACATGGGATCGAGTTGGATGGAGAAATTTTGTGCGGAGCAGGAAGAATATATGACAAAGATTAGGCACCCGTTTTTTAACTTGGCCTTCGCTGAATTGATTCTGTCTGACGGTAGAATATGAGGCTACGTGTGGGCAATTGTGTACCTGCCTATGGAGTCAGGATTTTGGGGGTCTGAATGTTTTTTTTTTTTTTTTATGCGAGGAAGAAGGAACCAAAGGCCATGAGCCCGCAGTAACAGTTCCCTCCAAGAGAAAAACAAAATACAATATAGAGCCAAATTCAAAATCCGATCATTTTGAGATGCCTGGACACACTGCGTTTGAAAGACTGGAGATCATAGGCAGCAGGAAATACAGACAGAGGGAGACAGTTCCAGAGCTGACCTGTTGCATAAATGAAAAACTGGGAGTAACGGTTAACTCTTGCATTAGAGAGTTGGACAGAAAAGGGATGAGAGTTTTCTGCCAGACGGGTGCTACGCACCCGTCATAGAGGTGGAGGAATGCAAGCAGACAGTTCAGAGGAGCAGTGACCATTAAAGTAGCGATAGAAAAGAGATAAAGATGCACCAGTGCGGCGAAGAGACAGAGGTTGAAGGGAGTCAGTAAGAGGAGGAGAGTTAATGAGACGAAAAGCCTTTGACTCCACCCTATTGAGAAGAGCTGTACGTGGGAAGCCTCCCCACACATGAGAGTTGTACTCCACACAGGGGCAGATAAAACCCCTGTATAGAGGCAACAATTGTGCAGGGGTAAAGAAAGAGCGGAGTCGGCTTAGCACACCCAATCTCTTGGAAGCAGATTTTACAAGAGATGTAATATGATCTTTCCAAGATAAGTCCCGAGTAAATGAAACCCCAAGCATGTTCAAGGATGATGCAGGATTAAGCTGAATATTATTAAACATTAGTGGGTATACCTGTGGAAGTTTTTGTCGGGTTGATAGGTGAAAGAACTGAGTCTTAGATGCATTAAAGACAACCATATTATTTTTACCCCAGTCAGAGATACGAGCCAAGTCAGACATTAGGTGTGCCATAGCGTCATCCCTTGTTTCTTGAAGTAACTGTTGAGATGGGTGTTGTGGGAACCGAATGGAAAGGTGAAGGGTGGAGTCATCAGCGTATGAGTGGATAGGGTTAGATGTACAGCTTAGAAGATCATTGATGAATAAAAGGAAGAGAGTTGGTGATAGGACAGAGCCCTGAGGAACACCATTGTTGATAGATGTAGGAGAAGAACGATGGCTGTCTACAACAGCGGCTATAGAACGACCAGAAAGGAAGCTAGCGATGAAGGCACAGATAGAAGGATAGAAACCGTAGGAGGGCAGTTTGGAAATTAAAGATTTATGCCAGACTCGATCGAAAGCCTTTGAGATGTCCAGTGCAATGGCAAAGCTTTCGTCAAAGTCCCGAAAGGAGGATGACCAGGAGTCTGAAAGGTAGGTGAGAAGATCGCCAGTGGAGCGTCCCTGACGGAACCCATACTGACGATTGGAAAGAAGGTTGTGATAGGAAAGATGCCTTAAAATTTTTCTATTAAGAATTGACTCGAAAACTTTTGAAAGACAGGACGTTAAAGCAATTGGACGATAGTTGGAGGGTTGGGAGTGGTCACCCTTCTTTGGGACTGGCTGAATGAGAGCAAACTTCCAGCAAGAAGGAAAGGTACAAGTTAAAAGACAAAGGCGAAAGAGTTTGCCTAGGTAGGGTGTAAGCACAGAAGCACAGTTCTTGAGAACAACAGGAGGGACTCCATCAGACCCATATGCCTTGTTAGTACTGAGGCCAGTGATGGCAGAAAATACATCAACTGAAAAAATTTTAATGTCAGCCATGAGGAAGTCAGAGGGGGAAAGTGATGGAGGAACAGCACCGGAATCGTCTAAGGTAGAATTGGAGGAGAAAGTCTGTGCGAAGAGATCTGCTTTATCAGTAGAAGAAATAGCTACAGAACCATCAGAGTAGAAAAGAGGAGGGAAGGATGATGAGGTAAAGTTGCTAGAAAGATTTTTGGCAAGGTGCCAGAAGGACCGGGAAGAATTTGAGTTGGAGAGTTGAGAGCATTTAGTATGGATGAAATTATTTTTAGTAGAGCGAAGAACAGACTTAGGACGATTCCGGGCAGAAACGTAAAGATGATGTGATTCAGGGGTGGGTTGGCTCCGGTACCTTTTGTAGGCCCTCTCCTTGTTGCGGACAGCATTAGAGCAAGCGTGATTAAACCAAGGCTTTCTTGCGTTAGTCAAAGGATATGAGAAAGGAATGTATGCTTCCATGCCCGAGAGAATAACCTCCGTAATGCGCAAGGGACACTCAGATGGCTCCCGGCCATGGAAGCAATAATCATTCCAGAGAAAATCAAAGAAGTACTGCCTGAGGGCCTCCCAGTCCACGGCTCCAAAATGCCTCAGACGACGTTTCCCTGGAGGGTCCACAGGCCGTACCGGAGTGATAGGACAGGTTAAGGTAATAGGGTTGTGATCGGAGGAGCCCAACGGAGAGAAAAGATTAACAGAGTAAGCAGAAGGATTAGTTGTGAGGAAGAGGTCAAGTATGTTGGAGCTCTCTCCAAGGCGGTCAGGGATACGGGTAGGGTGCTGTACAATATATATATATAATATAATGGGTGTGTGGCCAATTTCACCGGGCATGTTGTTGATTAGTTCTCCCACTAGCATAATCTTTGCTTTTTCTGGCTTTCTGTACGTGACCTCGCCAACTTCCAGGTGGGGAAAAGAGACGGGATGATGATGATGATGATGATAATGACGATGAATAAAGTTTTACATTCACTCTTTCTTAAGAATTGTCTATGACACTTTCTCTTTACAAAATTGGGGAAGTCTTTTTGTTTTGCTGTTCTCACATTCAGTTTACAGAATTAGATGCCATGTTGGAATCTTCTCTGTAACAAACAGCTTCGAAATTACCATTAGATCTATGACTGTTCCCTTTTGTTTGTACATATTTCTACTAAAAAGAAAAGTATGGAATTGCCCGGCTAAAATGAACGAGCCATTATTGTCCTTCGAGTTTTTGTTCAAAAGATCGTAAGCCATATCAGCAAAATTAGTAGCAAAGTATATGGTATCAAGTAATATTCCTTGTAAAGCTTAACACACAAAAAAGTTTCCTCAGTGCCAAACAACGCAAAAGCAAAAATGATAAAAGTCGATGGCATTGTTCACGAGATGAACTGATAGGCTCTTTTAATTTTCAGGACAAAAAATCTTTTCTAAGTTGAAAAGGTCAGTAACAATAATTCCATCATAACACAACATCGTACTTGAAGGGTTGGACTGGATTATTCTATTTTTTTTTTTTTTTGTGCTTGCTTCCGTCTTCCAGCCTTGTCCTATCAACTGTTTCAGCTACATCCATTCTTTGTACAGTGTATATATTATATATATATATATATATATATATATATATATATATATATATATATATATATATATATATATATATATATATATGGAGCCTCTGTGGTACAGTGGTAGAGTGTGCATTTCGTACACGGGTGGGCCAAGGTTCACGCCCCGCAAGGGTATTAAACTTTGGGAATGTTCACCCGGCCACGTACTGCATTGGCGGACACAAGGAGTGCTGTGGTTGAACCAGTGTCGCTTACTGTAAAGTATGCTTGCACCCAGTCAGCTTGCGTGGGCCGATTACACTTGGTTCACACACTACACACACATATCCAAAGCCACTCCATCACTACAGTTACACTTACAAGCACTTCTCACCCTACATACAATCTCTACCAGACAGCCTAAGCCACTTGGTAGAGATACATTGGCTGTATCGTCCCGACTTCGGTCGGGATAGGCCGGTCCTGCAGTGGATACTCAAACGGCTGATGATGATGATATATATATATATATATATATATATATATATATATATATATATATATATACTCAAACGGCTGATGATGATGATATATATATATATATATATATATATATATATATATATATATATATATATATATATATATATATATATATATATATATATATATGTATATATATATATATCATCAGCCGTTTGAGTGTCCACTGCAGGACCGGCCTATCCCGACCGAAGTGGGGACGATACAGCCAATGTACCTCTACCAAATGGTTAGGCTGTCTAGTAGAGATTGTATGTAGGGTGAGAAGTGCTTGTAAGTGTAACTGTAGTTTTGGAGTGGCTTTGGATGTGTGTGTAGTCTGTGAACCAAGTGTAATCGGCCCACGCAAGCCGACTGGGTGCAAGCATACTATATTGTATGCGACACTGGTTCAACCACAGCACCACTTGTGTCCGCTAATGCAGTACATGGTCTAACGCTCCCAAAGTTTATTACCCTGGCGGGGTGCGATCCCTCATTCTTCAGTGTACGAAAACCCACACCTTACCACTGTACCATAGAGGCTCCATATATATATATATATATATATATATATATATATATATATATATATATATATATATATATATATATATATATATATATATGCTAGGAAGAATAAGGAACCGAAGGCCACGAGCATGCAAACTGTTTGTGAAAAATGTTGATTAGTTCTGTTAAACAAATCGGGGCCCTCTTTCTGGGCACCAAAATGTGAGAAATGTTTAATGTATCCAAGTCGGTATCCCTGCCGGGACACTGCTATGCAAGAATTTTCTCGGTACACAACTCGTAGGTCGTTACTCTTCCCTAAAGTTGTCTAAGTAAATCAAACAAGTCTCAGAGTTAGGTGATACGTAAATTGAATTTAACTCACCTACAATACTATTCTTCTATCTTATCTCTTCGCTAATCCCCCCTTGAATTGGCCAATTCGTAAAGGTTACTTAGCTATATGAAGAGGGATTGATCGTTAACCAATGACGATGAGGCTGCCTGGTATAGTTGCTTGGGGAAGCAAGCGTCCTTATGGTGTGTATGTACAACTTTGTTAACTCCACGAGAGCTAGGAGCAGAGTCTTAACTCCACAAGGTCTGGGAGCAGAGTGAGTGAACGCGGCAAACCCCATCCCTTCATCGAATTGTGGGTTGCCAACTCTTATTTAATTACAGTACTAAATACAGTTAAATTACATCATAATATTTACAGGGCAAATCTAACAAATTAATCTTAGTTCCACTTAAACTAAAGTTAGACCAAATATTCCCTTTAACTATGTAAATATCTTAATTCCACATCTGCCTTAACAGGGGAATCTTTCCCTGCTTGCCACGTCACCTATCGCGCAGACGCAGCTTAGGTCAGTGGAAAATACCACATAATTACATGTATTTACAATGCATAGTTGTCCACGGGGGTTAAATGCAGTAGCATTTAATTTATCAATAACAAGAATTATTAAAGAGAACGTCGTTTCTGGGTTATTAAAACCGCTTGAATAATTAACAACAGTCTCTACGTCCTCTGCCTTTAACCAGGGATAACTATGATAAATTTAGAGAGCGCAACTGCTCTGGGGGAAAATATTTCCCACAGTTTTGGGGCCAGCGGAAAATGATACGTTGTATCATGTAATATGACCCTTAGCCAAGAGTTCCCTCCATAATTCTCGAGAACTCTGTGCTGCAGCCCTAATAGGTCGCGCCTCTTGACCCGTTTGATCTTCACCATTCTCTGAATCCGGAGTGGCTGCTAACTCAAGGGGTACCAGTTTATCAATAGTTTTTATACTGGTATGTCCCCCGCATTTTATTTTTACGAGTCTCAGCACCCCTTCAGAATCTGGGTGTGTGGAGATCACTTTAGCTAATGGCCACTGGGATCTTGGCTGTTTAGTCTTCACTAAGACCACGTCTCCTATGTTAATAACTGATTTGTTGCTGGCAGCTTGAGCTCCATAAAACCTCTCGCGTAGGCTCTAAAGATACTCTTCGCTCCAATGTCTGTTCCAAGTATCCAGTACCCTTTTCAGACGTTGATATCCCTCCCGAAGGTGTTGTCCTAAATCATTACTTTCTATGTTAGGATCATCAACTTCTTCCTGGATATCCACACAATGCATCGGATGGAGCTTCCTGCCATTTAACATGTGAGCCGGTGTTAAGGCCTCTAGCGAGTCGCTAGTGTCATCTTGATAAGTCAGAGGTCTATTATTAATCCTGGCTTCAATTTCAGTTATTACTGTTCTTAAATCTGCTCTTGTGATCTTAGTTCTATGTAATGTTTTCCTCAGGCAGTTCTTGACAATACCAATCATTCTTTCGGTAAATCCATTTTGCCATGGAGCTCTTGGAGCTGTGAACTGCCAAATACAATTTCGGATTCCCAGCGCCGACTTAACCTTCGGGTCGTTCATTATGTTCAACAGTAAGGGTGATGCTCCAATGAAATTAGTTCCGTTGTCGCTTATTAACTTGCCAGGACAAGACCTTCTAGCGGCAAATCTGCGAAAGACATTGAGGAATGTCTCAGAGCTTAGGTCTTCCGCTAGTTCTAGATGGACTGCCCTTGTGTAGGCACAAGTAAATAAACAAATGTAAACTTTATGGGGAGTTTCCTCACCCGTAACAGTAACAGTTATAGCCCCTGTGTAGTCCACTCCTGTTATATGGAAGGGCCGACTTATCCACACCCTTTCCTTCGGTAGGGCTGGTGGTCCAGGGTAGTTAAAAGGTCTCTGCTCATACCTCCTACAAATGATGCAGTTTTTGAGATATTTTTTAATAACCTGTCTACCCTTAGGAATCCAGTACCTTTCCCGAATTTGGGCTAAGGTCTGCGGTACACCTCCATGGAGAGTGGAATCATGGGCTTCCTTTATAATAAGTTGTACAAAGCATCCACTCTTAGGTAATAAAAGGGGATGTTTGGTTTGGATGGGCAAGTCAGCCTTTACCAATCGGCCTCGACATCTTATCAGACCTTTTTCGTCTAAGAACAAGCCTAAATTCTTCATCAGCTTATTCCTTTTTCCAGTGTCTTGGCCCAAAAGTTTATATATTTCCCCGTAAGAATTTCTTTGTACTCTTTTCAGCCAGTATTCTAGGGGATCTAATTTCTGAAACCCCACCTTCTTATTCAAAAATTCAACAACCAATTTAGTGGTATTTAGAAGTTGTCTTATCGATGAAAATCGGCTGATGTCAATTACTTCTGGCTCAGGTACTATAGGATCCAAGTTCACTACACTAACCTCGGCAATACTGTACTGTTTCTGTTCAGGCCAATCTTTAGTGAGTAACCATTTAGGACCTTTAAACCACAAGTTATCTTTGATCAGTCTCCTTACGGTCGAACCTCTCGAGAGCAGATCAGCTGGATTTTGTTTGGAGGACACATGCATGATTTTAAATTTGGAGGACAGCTCTTTAATAGTCTTCACTCTATTACGGACGAAAGGAATTTTACTGTCTTCCTTCCTTATCCAGTAAAGACAAATCTCACTGTCAGTCCATATGTAAATATCCTCAAACTAAGTATCAAGAGTAATGCTTATATACCTGGCCAATTTAGTTCCTACTTCTATGGAAGCCAATTCCATTTGAGGTAGGGTTCTTTCTCTAATTGGCGCAAATCTGGCTTTGGACATTATAATCTTACTATCCTCTCCTGTTGCGCAATAAGCTACTGCTCCATAAGCCCTTTAAGAAGCATCACAAAATATGTGTAAGTGCGACTTCTCATTACTGTTTATTTTCCTGGGTATACATATGCTTGATGTAGTTTCAAACTCCTTTCTAATCTGTTCCCATTGTTCCACATATGTCTCACCCAATTCAGTGTCCCAGTCTAACTTTTCTCGCCAAGCCTCCTGTACTAAACATTTGCCCCTAATAACTATAGGACTGACCAATCCTAATGGGTCAAATAGCTTGGAAACCTGACTTAACAAGGACCTCTTTGTGAGAGTGATATCAGAGAACTTAATTGGTTTCAAACTTATTACATCAGCTGTTGTATCCCAGTTAAGACCTAACACATTTTGAATTTTGGGAATGTCAGAATCTGGATAGTCCTCTTGTATTTTATTCCTCAAAAGCGGTGAATTTGTATTCCAGCTCTGTAACGGCAAATTTGCCTTCCCACATTCGGAATTGGCTACTTCATAAACCTTCAAAGCTTCCGATTCTGTATCAGCAACACCTTGCAAATTATCCATATAAAAAGCCTGCCCTATTTCTGGACATTTGACATTTTCAAAATGATGCTTTAGAGTGTTGCAAAGTAGGAAAGGACTAGCACAAGAGCCAAAGAGCACCGATCGGAAACAGTAAGTTTTCAATGGACTATCCTCATCTTGAGGATCATGACTTCAGAGGAATTTTGTAAATTTCCTATCCTCATCTCTCAGTCCTATTCTGAGAAAAGCCTTACTAATGTCTGCTGTGTAAGCGTAAGGTTTCTCTCTAAATCTTAGTAACACATTCCCTAACTTCTCTGTTAGTGTAGGTCCAGAGTATAGGCAATCGTTCAAGCTAGCTGATCCCTTGGACGCTTTACTACTACAGTTTAATACTATCCTTATGGGAGTAGTTACTGAATCCTTGCTTACAGCATGATGTGGTAAGTAGTGTCCTTCTTTGTGGTTAACAGGGTATTCTACCTTTTCTATAAATTTATTCTTCAATTGATCCCTTATAATATTATCATATAGGGTCAGATGTTCTGGTTTATCTCTCAACTTTCTTAGAAGAGAATTTAACTGAGCTTTAGCTGCTTGGTAATTTGTTGGTAACTCTGAGTGGTTTAGTTTCCATGGTAATCCTACCCAATACTGTCCATCCTTAAATTCCACAGACTGATTATACAAGTCCAATGTTATTTTATCTTCAGGGGTTGGTTCCTCAGAGTGTATACCTACACTGTCTAGGTCCCACAGTTTGTGTACAAGTTCAGTGTTTTCATCCAACAAGTCATTTATCTGAGTAGGTTCTAATTCTGCACCTATTCTGGCTACCATCAATGACTGTGTGGGGGTAACAAAGACTGAGTCTACTAGTTTTGCCTCTCCTTTAACTTGTTTTGGAAAAGGCAACTGACCCATAATAAGGTTACCTCCTGGACTCTTGAACAACTGTACCTTATTCCTTTTGAAAGTCCTATGTAGGAATCTTCCACAATAATCAGAACCAATTATCATTTTTATGGGACCCACAGTATCTGATTCCACATTCCGTTTAGCCAACTTTATCCCTGAGCTTCGCAGATGATCAGAGGTTTCCTTCAATCCCTTTACGTATATACTTGTCTCCATAGTATCGAGCACAGCTGCTGTTATACGACATTTATATCTGCCTAATTGTATTACAGGTCTAACTAAATCAAAAGACTGAGCCTTCCTAGTTGTCAAGAATCCTGTAATGGCTAGATTTACCTTGCCGATAACTGGTAACTTTAATTTCTTCACAATGTCGGCGGAAATGAAGGTTTTCTGAGCACCCGTATCAAACAGGGTACATACTAATTGGTTTCTATTCTCAAACAATACTTTCACATCTGCTATTGATACTGCAGCTGGCATTACTAATGGAGCATTCCCTTTTGCAATTGTCATATTGACGCTTGCAGGTTTAGGAACCTCAATTTTCATCCTAGGGCATAAAGCACTATGATGATGATCCTTTTTGCATTTAAAGCAAAGATTTAAATTAGTCTTACAGTCTGCGGCAGTATGTTCGGAGTTCATACAGATTATACAACACCCCAGTTCCTGAAGCTTCCCTACTCTACTGTAGAAGCATAATCAGGGTAGTGTTGACAAAATACACTGGAATGTTGCTCACCACAAAAGACACAAACTTTCCTGTCTTTTACCATGGAAGGTTTTATTTCCTTAATATCCTCAGCAGGTCTATTCCTTATCTTTAATACTTTATCCTCGGCCTTTGTGCTGCTAAGGAAAGTACCTATCTCTTCTTTAGGCACATATTTAGTCTTCTCTGACTTAACTTTCCCTATCAGTTGGTTAGTGGGTTTTTTCTTTACTTCAGTCTTCTGTTTGACCTCAGTAGTGTTTAATGTTCCTTGCAAATGTTTACAGAGCTGCATCAAGCCTTCCTCTATCTCTTCACAGGAGAGATTATCCTTCTGGTACCTACCATACAAAGCATCCTTGGTTTTCGGTGGTAGCTTTAAGGATACAATTCTTGAAAGCACCCAATCTGATGTCTTAATATCTTCGTAAGTACCTAAGGCCCTTAATTTACAACTTATTGCAATTCTAAATTTTTGCAAGGAATCAAAATCGTGCCTAGGCGTGGGTAATTCTATTAAAGCCCGCAATAATTGATTTATAATTTGTTCCCTGTCTTCGTAATTTTGTCTAAGGATGGTCAAAGCCACTTCATAGTTATTTTCTTCTACTGGTAATTCTTTTATCAGTTGATATGGTGTTCCCTTGACCTGTCCTAACAAATACGTAAGTTTGGTGACTTTAGGGAGATCTGTTCTATCGCGTACCAAATATTTGAACTGATCCCAGGAAGATTTCCAGTTCTGCTCCCCATCAAATTCCGGAAGCGTTATTTGTGGTAACACAGCTCTACTCTGCTGTGCCATAACTTGTGTTTCCGCGGCAGTGTCAGCTAATTCTGACTCTAATGTCTTTACTACAGTTAAGTATTCTTCTAATTTGTCTTCAAACTTCGTAGTTTCTGACTCTAAGAGTTCCTTTTTCTCAGCCTTTACTATAGCCGCTTCTAAAGTTAAGTAACTCTCTTCGTACTTACGCCATCGATCTTTCAGGATGTTTAGGAGACTATTTATTCTCTCCTTGGACAGAGGTATTTGGTCCAACGACTGGTTACAATCATTTATGGCTCTAGTTACCCATCCTGCCTTACTACTAGAAGATCTTTGCAATAAAGAAACAGACATGTTGACGGAGTTCTATTTTAATAATTTAATTATGAATTCCAACCACAATTTTACCTCAACTTAGTAATGATTTGATTATTTTAAATTTTGAAGAGGGTTGGGATTAAGTCCTCATTGTACAAATTATCCCCTCTCCCAATTTCGTAGTATTCATTACAGCTCAGCTAATTATTTAATTTAATTTTGAGAAGTGTAGGGATTAGGTCTATACTTTCAACCTATTCCCCAGGATTATTAAACCTCTAGGGTTTTATTTCATCCCCACACTCAATTGCCAAAACACCCACATTCCCCGAGCTCAGAATTTATTACCTCAATACTCCATAGGCCCACCCATAGCTTGTACAGCATAGAACTCTCCTTTCTTATGTTCTACATAATTTATAAATTTCTGCAGAACCGCTTCCTTACCATGATGGTTCCAATGTATACCATCAGATTTCAACATTGCTTGGAAGGGCTTGGCATTAAAATGTATGAAATCTCTTCTCTTCCTGGCCCGTTGCAACTTCCGGTTTACAGCTCTTCTAACTATTTTATATGTTCCATAACAAACTGGAGAGCCATATGGCAGGTTCCTTGGCTCGAGGAGGGTTATGGCTACTGAGGATTTACAAGAGCCCTTTATGGCTCCTACCACTGCTAAAATATTCTCCACAACTTCACTGACCTCCACGTCCTCATGGATATCATTTCCTCCAAGGAAAAGGACCGTACGGTCATGCTCCCAGTCTAGTACGGCATTCAGCCTTTCATCTTCAGAGAAAGCGCTTGCCGTTCCTCCCGGAGCTCTATAGACACGTACGTCCACGTCTTCCACTTCAACCGAACGTGGTAGTAAACTGTGCCCCACAAAAGCAACTTTAAACACATTCAGCGCCTCGGCACACATCGGTTATCCTCACTCGGTCGGGGCACCAAAAATGTGAAAAATGTTGATTAGTTCTGTTAAACAAATCGGGGCCCTCTTTCTGGGCACCAAAATGTGAGAAATGTTTAATGTATCCAAGTCAGTATCCCTGCCGGGACACCGCTATGCAAGAATTTTCTCGGTACACAACTCGTAGGTCGTTACTCTTCCCTAAAGTTGTCTAAGTAAATCAAACAAGTCTCAGAGTTAGGTGATACGTAAATTAAATTTAACTCACCTACAATACTATTCTTCTATCTTATCTCTTCGCTAATCCCCCCTTGAATTGGCCAATTCGTAAAGGTTACTTAGCTATATGAAGAGGGACTGATCGTTAACCAATGACGATGAGGGTGCCTGGTATAGTTGCTTGGGGAAGCAAGCGTCCTTATGGTGTGTATGTACAACTTTGCTAACTCCACGAGAGCTAGGAGCAGAGTCTTAACTCCACAAGGTCTGGGAGCAGAGTGAGTGAACGCGGTAAACCCCAACCCTTCATCGAATTGTGGGTTGCCAACTCTTATTTAATTACAGTACTAAATACAGTTAAATTACATCATAATATGTACAGGGCAAATCTAACAAATTAATCTTAGTTCCACTTAAACTAAAGTTAGACCAAATATTCCCTTTAACTATGTAAATATCTTAATTCCACATCTGCCTTAACAGGGGAATCTTTCCCTGCTTGTCACGTCACCTATCGCGCAGACGCAGCTTAGGTCAGTGGAAAATACCACATAATTACATGTATTTACAATGCATAGTTGTCCACGGGGGTTAAATGCAGTAGCATTTAATTTATCAATAACAAGAATTATTAAAGAGAACGTCGTTTCTGGGTTATTAAAACCGCTTGAATAATTAACAACAGTCTCTACGTCCTCTGCCTTTAACCAGGGATAACTATGATAAATTTAGAGAGCGCAACTGCTCTGGGGGAAAATATTTCCCACACTGTTCCTTCCAAAAGATCAAAATACAAGAAAGCCAAATTCAAGATCCGATCACTTCGAGATTTCTGGACACACTGCGTTTGAAAAACTGGAGATTATGGCTGGCAGGAAATACAGACAGAGGGAGACAGTTCCAGAGATGACTTGTTGCATAAATGAAGGACTGGGAGAAATTGTTAACTCTTTTATTACGGAGTTGGACAGAAAAGGGATGAGAGTTTGATGTTGGACTGGTGCTATGCACCCGTCGTAGAGGTGGATGGATGCAAGCAGACATTTCAGAGGAGCAGTGACCATTGAAGCAGCGATAGAAAAGAAATAAAGATGCACCAGTGTGGTGAACAGACAGGTTGAAGGGAGCCAGTAAGAGGAGAAGATTTAATGAGGCAAAGAGCCTTTGACTCCACCCTACTGAGAAGAACTGTGTGTGGGGAGCCTCCCCACACATGAGAGTTGTACTCCAAGCAGGGGTGAATAAAACCTGTGTATAAAGTCAACAACTGTGCAGGGGAAGGAACAGAGTCGGCTTAGCACACCTAATCTCTTGGAATCAGATTTTACAAGAGATATAATATGATCTTTCCAAGAGAAATCCTGAGTGAAAGAAGCCCCAAGCATGTTCAAGGATGATGCAGGATTAAGCTGAATATTATTAAACATTAGTGGATACTCCTGTGGAAGATATGTTCCCTTCACCGTAGTGCAGATTTCTATTGATTCTGTCACCCAAAACTCGAATGCAAGTGTTTAATTCCTCTTTGTCTCAGGTATTGTCACTTCAGATATTTTCAATACTACAATGAAATATAAACATATGACTTTACAGTTAAGGATAAGATGTTACTAATTAAACAGTCACACTCCTAAGAAATACAGGATGTAAGGTAAAGGTAAGGTAAAGGGTGGGGTGCTTAGCCGAGGTGCTCATCTCCGTAACTTAGGCCTTTGAGCCTGTGGCAGGTTCTCCACCCGATTTCCTGGGATACAAGGCCACAGTATCATCCAGCTTACCACAGTTACCTCCCCTAGGTGTTACATCTACTAAGATTTGAACACTGGGACTAACGGGCCGGGAGTTTTGCAGTCGTGACGGGATACAGAATGGTATCCACAGACACATGATTGCACGGATTCCTACGGAAACAATTTGGTAAACTGTATGGATTTATGATGCTATATTCCTCTAAATGTGTCTGTCTGTATGGTTGGACCTCTTACCCCAGGTAACTCAATAAAGGCAGGGAAAAAATAAAAAATAAGTGTCTGTAGGGTATCTGACCACGGAACAGTTATACCAGAATTAAGGTGAATTAGTGACGAAATGAGGGAAGGGCACGAAACTGCAAGTGTATCTAGAAGAAATAATAATAATAATAATAATAATAATAATAATTCACTCATTCATCATCCAATCCTACGTTGCTCCATTAGGAGCATAGGATCCCGGGGCTAGGGAAGTTGGTCCTGACATTTAAGATGAGAATGACCAACCTCACTCATCCCTGAGTGGCATTACGTAAGCAATAAACCCCAACCACCCCTTGGGCAAATCCGATTGGAGCTCCGTAATTACCCACTAAACCACCAGGTGCCAAAATTTGGTTATATGGTTACCACCCAGCGTAGTAAATTGTTTCCTGGTGTACAGGAAACCATTTGGCTTGTCACTCAGTGTAGAGTCACCCACAGACAGAAGGAAGAGGAAAGAATGAAGGAAAGACAGAAGAGTGGGTGTAAAGTCATCCGTAGGCAGAAGGATGAGGAAAGAATGAAGGAAAGAAAGAAAGAAGAGGATGGAAGGAAAGAAGGATGGAGGAGAGGAAATGGCAGACACCAGAGAACAGCACTACATCGAGTGAGTGGATGGTGAGTGTCCCCACCTACCACATAATAATAATAATAATAATAATAATAATAATAATGATAATAATAATAATAATAATGATAATAATAATAATAATAATAATAATAATAATAGTTCTAGCTTTATTCCTTCATGGAAAATTAGGTGACATCTGGAGTACCTGGAAAAGTCCTAAATCTTGAGCCTAGGTGAGGTCAAGGTCACTGATCCTGTGCATGTCACCTCAAGTCACCACAGTCCATCCACCAAGTTTTGTGGCTCAAGCTTTAATCCTTCAAGGAGTACCAGATGAGATCCAAAAAATCTGGAAGTCCCAGTTATTGACCCAGGCGATCTCAGAGAATAAGCAGTCGATTGGAACCATACTCGCTTCTGGCCTACGTCTGCCTTAAGGCTATTTTGTAGTAAAATGTCAGCTTCCTAGCTTAACCCACCTCTTCCCAACTAATTTTCCACCACTGACTCCCCCAATCCCAACCAATTTTGGAAAAACAATGTTTTGGCTCAGACCTCCGCTTTTAGTGAGGAACATCGAAAATTCATAGAGAAATCGTTCACCTGAGGTTTAAAATACTGGATACAGGTAGCAGTACCCCATATATTGGTTTTCTATCAGGCTGGCTCTAAGGAAAACGAGTTCTATGGGAGGGTAACTATTCCACACCACTCATAAATGGTATTTATTTATTTATTTGGTACAAATTTACATGTAGTACGAGAGTATATTGGTTTTCACACAGTAATATAGGCAATATAAGCGTTGTTTCACTCACCATACACATCAACATACCTGACCTTTTTTGGCGACATTATCTGATCATCATTTTTGACTGTTTCTTCCTCTAATGCTACATAAACTTTGTCCTCCACATTGTCATCAATTGGGGAATCAGTCTGGTCTTGAATATCGTACCGTGGAAGGACATGTCTTTATTGGCCAGGTCACTGGTAACAGGTGAATTGCCGAGACAATGGCGTGTGGGGAAGGGGAGGTCATGCAGGGTAAAGCATTGTCCCTGCCTGACATCTTGCAGAGGAAGGTGTCCCATGTATATGTATCAAAAATCACACGTGGAATTTGAAAAATGTCCAAATGACAAACCTTGCAATTGGAGTGAGTTTATATACGTTAACGGGAGTCACAGTGACAAAATGTTCCAACGTATATATACGTGAACGGGATGTGGCGGGTTAAGTGGTTCTTGAAATAGCGTGGCTGACTCATATTTCTGTGTTTTGGGTAATATCCAGAGATCAAGTTAATAGACTGCCACCATGTTTACCGGTAGTCAAAAGAAGTGGACAGTTGTCCAGCAATGTTAACCAAATTTGAAGGCTCTAGGCCAAAATGGCCTTTGAAATATAGCAAGTTTAAAATGAATATCAATATAATGATAATGCCAAAAACATAGAAACTTCCCACCTGTGGGAAGATTGAATAATAATAATAATAATAATAGTAATAATAATAATAATAATAATAATAATAATCATAATCATAATAATAATAATGGGACAAAGAAACTTCTCACCTGCAGGAAGTTTTAATAATAATAATAATAATAATAATAATAATAATAATAATGGCAATCAGTGCAACACATGAATCCACAATTTATGCAAAAGGCTGAATATTTTTTACTTTGCTATGTGACCTTGACTTTCGCCAAACTTGTCCAAAAACCTATCTATCAGTCTGTCTATTGCCAGATGCCTTAATCCCATAAGGGGTGGCCACAAACAAATCGCCTCCACGTCGCCCTGTCCCCCGCTATTTCATTGTCCTGCTCCAAGCTCACACCCTCCTCTCTCATATACCTCTCCACTCCATCCCTTCATCTCATCCTTAGCTTCCCCTTCCCTCTCCCCCCCTCCACCTCACTCACATACAATCTCCTCATCAGTCTCTCACTTTCTGTCCTCTCCACATGGCCAAACCACCTCAGTGTGTTTCTCCTAACACTTCCTATCAGTTCCACAGCCTCACCACAATGCTCCCTCACTTCCTCATTTGTTAGTCTGTCTCTCCATGTAACTCCACATGCTCCTCTCAAAAAACTCATTTCCACTGCCCTCACTCTTGACTTCTGTCCCACCAACATGGTCCAAGCTTCACTTCCATACGTTAGAGTTGGCATCACAATACTGTCATGTAGTAGCTTTTTCACTTCCATGCTCACTTCCCTGTTTCTTATCACTGCTTTCAAGGAACCAGCAACTTTTTTTCCTTGTACACTTTCAAGCACTTCACCCTCTAAACTTCCATCCTTACCCATCACACAACCCAAGTACGTAAATGCACTCATTATCCATTTCCTCCTCATCCAACTTCACTTCTCTCGAAGACCATCATCCACCCACTTAGTGTAGTGATACCCTGTTTTTAGGGTAGCTCTACATTGAGTGGCAAGCCAAATGATTTCCTGTAAACCAGGAAATCATTTACATCCCCGGGTGGTAACTTTTTAACCAACCAAAACGTGTTCCATATGTGACACCAAGTGGGTTGGCAGAAGCTTAGTGTCCCTTCCCGGAAAACAACTAACTAAAAATACGAACAAGAAGCCTCGGACCAGGACTGACTGAAAGATGACGACTAAGAACCGAACAAAGGACATAATACGGATGGTGACATGCAATGTTAGGGGTCCAAATGATGAGGCGAAAGAGAGAGAGGTTGTCCAGGTGCTTGAGGGTGCGAAAATGGATGTTTGTGGATTAACTGAAACTAAATGGTGAGGTGAGAGTGTGAGAGAATGGGACTATGGATGGGGTATATGTGCGGGAGTAGGTGTGAATGAAAGGGCAAAAGAAGGAGTGTGTATTGTTGTGAGTAACAGATGGAAGGAGAATATAAGAGAGTATGGATTAGTTGGCTCAAGGATGATGTGAGTAAGACTGAAGGTTGAACTATAAATGTGGGCGATTGTGTGCCTTTATGCGCCAACACAAGATCGTGCAAGCAGAGTCAGAGACGACTTCTGGAGAAATGTGGAAGTGTGCATGGAAAAGTTTGAAAGGAATGAGAGAGTGTTTTTAATTCGTGATATGAATAGTAAAGTAGGGAATATGAAGGTTGATGGAGTAGTTGGTGAGTGGGGTGTGCATGCTGAGATAGATGAGAATGGCAGTGCTTTAGTGGACGTTTGTCCCGGGAGGGGGTTAGTGACAGGGAATACCCTCTTCAGGCACAAAATGATCCACAGGTATACATGGCGAGTGATGAAAAGGATGAGTGGTGGACTGAATGAATGAAAGGCAATGATTCATTATGTGTGTGTGGATGAAAGGTTGCAAAGATGTGTAATGGATGCAAGAGCATATAGAGGTTGGGGGAGTGGACTTTCTGACCACCACCAAGTGGTGGTCAGAATCATGGCCGAAGTAAAATGAAGAAATAGGAGATGGGAAACATGGGAGGAAGGAGTATATGCAAGAAGAGTGGAAAGGTTACAAGATGAAGAGTACAGGCAGATTATAAGAGAGAAGTGGAGGAATGATTGGGTAAATACTATATGAATTGGAGCAGATGAGGGAGGTGGAAGGTGTGTGCAAGATATTTACTGGAGAAATATGTGCAGCATGTGAGGTGGTGTGTGGGATGAAGAGAAGACAAAATGGGGTGCAAGGAACATCATGGTGAAATGAAGAGGTGAGACAGGCTGTGGCACAAAATAAATAAGCATATAATGAATGGATGAGAAATAGGGGCGTGGAAGAAGTTGAGAGACAGAAAAGAGAGTTATATGTTGAAAGGAAGAGATAGGTGAAAAGATTAGTAAGAGGGAGTAAGAAGAGTGTGGATGAGGAATTTGAGTGTCAAGTGGAGGGAATGTAAGAAAATGTCCTGGAAAGATGTCAAGAGAGTCAGACAGGGTGGCAATGAAGTTAGTAGGGGAGTGAAAGAGAAAAATGATAGGTTTCTAGTTGAGAAGAGAGCAAGAGTGAGCAGACGGAGAGAACACTTTATTGAATTTGTTGAACATAGAGAATGAAAGTAATGCGAGTTTAAGTGGCTGGGGAATGGCTGGGAGATGGAGTGAGGTGAGATTACAGGAAAAAATCAGTAGGATGGAAGTTGTGAAAACAATGAAGAAAGTGAAAATTAGGAAAGGCCCAGGAATTGATGGAGTGTGTGGTGAAATGCTGAAACTTGGGGGAGAGATAGTAGTAGAATGGATGTGGAAGATGTGCAGATTGGCCTGGGAGGTAGGTAGAGTCTCAGAGGATTGGAAGACAGGTATAATTATTTCCCTGTACAAAGGGAAAGGGGAAACAGAAGTGTGTGGTAATCAAAGGGACATTTGTGTTCTTAGTGTAATACGAAAAGTATACGGTAGGACACTTATTGGCAGAGTTAGGGAAATAACAGAGGAATTAGTTGGAGAAGAACAGGGAGGCTTTAGGAAATGAAGAGGTTTTTAGATCAGATATTCTTAAATGTTTAGTGGAAAAGTTTGTACAGAAGGGAAAGAAGTTGTATGCGGCCTTCATGGATTTGGAGAAAGCATATGACAGGGTGGATAGACAAGGATTGTGGAAAGTAGTACGAATATATGGAGTAGATGGGAAGTTGTTGAATGCTATGAAGAGTATGTATGTGGGTCTAAGGCTGCAGTGCGTGTGGATAGTGAACTGAGTTAGTTTTTCTATTTGAAGGTTGGGTTAAAACAGGGATGTGTCATGTCTCCATGGTTGTTCAATCTGTATATGGATGGGGTTATGAAAGAGATACAAGGTGGGGCAGTGGATGTTGAAGTGGTCCTAATGAGAGAGGGCAGTGATTGGTAACTCCCTGTACTCTTGTTTGCAGATGATACTGTGTTGTTAAGTGAAGATGAAGGGGAGCTGCAAGGCTTGGTGGATGAGTTTGGGAGAGTATGCAAGAAACGGAATCTAAAGGTGAATGTAGGGAAGAGTAAAGTTGTGGTCTTCGAGAGAGCTGAAGTCGGTGAATGTACAGTGAGCCTGGATGATGTGGAAATGGAAAATGTGATTGCGTTTAAGTACTTGGTTAGTGTGATGAGTAAGGATGGAAGTTTAGAGGGTGAAATGCTTGAAAGAGTACAACAAGGAAGAATGGTTGCTGGTCTCTTCAAAGCAGTGATAAGAAACAGGGTAGTGAGCATGGAAGTGAAAAAGTTATTACATGACAGTATTGTGATACCAACTCTAACGTATGGAAGTGAAACTTGGACCTTGTTGGAGGGACACAAGTCAAGAGTGAGTGCAGTGGAAATGAGTTATTTGAGAGGAGCCTGGAGAGTCACATGGAGAGACAGACTGGCAATTGAAGATATGAAGGAGAGTTGTGATGTGGATGTGGTTGTGAAAGGAAGTGTTAGGAGAAACATACTGAGGTGCTTTGGTCATGTGGAGAGGACAGAGAGTAAGAGACTGACGAGGAGAGTATATGTGAGTTAGGTGGAAGGGGAGAGTGGGAGGGGAAGGCCAAGGATGTGATGGTGGGATGGAGGGGAGAGGTATATGAGAGAGGGGTGTGTGAATTGGGAGCAGGACAGTGAAATGGCGGGGGACAGGGTGAAGTGGAGGCGATTTGTTTGTTGCCACTCTGCATAAGGGATTAAGGCATCAGGCAATAGATAGATAGACATTCACCTTTAGTTTCCGTTTCTTACACACTCTCCCAGACTTATCCACCAAGCCCTGCAGCTCCCCTTGGTCTTCATTTAACAACATAGTATCATCTGCGGACAACAGTACAGGGAGTTTCCAAACACTACCCTCCCTCATTAGGGCAGCTCCAACATCCACTACCCTACCTTGCATGTCTTTTATAACCCCATCCATATACAGATTGGACAACCATGGAGACATGACACATCCGTGTTTCAATCCAACCTTCAAGTAGAATAATTCACTTAGTTCACTATCCACACACACTGCAGACTTACCACCCTCATGCATACTCTCCACGACCTTCAACAACTTCCCATGTACTCCATATATTCTTAATGCTTACGAAATCCTTGTTTATGCACCCTGTCATATGCATTCTCCAAATCCATGAAGGCCGCATACAACTTCTTTCCCTTCTCGAGCAACTTTTCCACTAAAGATCTAAGAATGTATGTCTGATCTACACTACCTCTTCCCTTCCTAAAACCTTCCTGTTCTTCTCCAATTAATTCCTCTGTTATTTCCCTAACTTTATCAGTAAGCATCCTACCATATACTTTTCCTGTTACACTAAGAAGGCAAATGCCCCTATGATTATCACTCATTTATTTTTCCCCTTTTCTTTTGTACAGGGGAATAATTATACCTGTCTTCTAATCCTCCGGGACTTTACTTTCCTCCCAGGCCAATCTGCACATCTTCCCCATTCATTCTACTAATATCTCTCCCCCATGATTTAGCATTTCACCACACACTCGATAAAATCCTGGGTCTTTCATCATTTTAATTTCTTCATTGCATCTACAACTTCCATCCTACTGATATCTTCCTCTCTTCTCACAAGATGAATTACTTAATTCTACCGAACCTTTAACCTTTCCAATAACTGGTTTAGAAAACGTTAAATCTGTGTGGGTTAAATTTGTCCTGTGACCTTGACCTTTAAATTTTTCCCTGTGACTTTGGCCTTTGAATGGTTGTTCTCAAAATCGAATCCTACAATTCTTACCGTGTCTTCAACCCTTCTACAAAGTTTGGCCACAATCAGATAAAAACTATTTAAGTTGACTTTGCTCTGACACTGACCTTTGACCTATACACTTTATGCCACTGAATTATTAAATAATGTAAATGGCAACTAAATAAGAAATTCAAGCTGGATGTGTGTGTGTGTGTGTGTGTGTGTGCATTTGTTCATTTCTCTCAAGAGAACGGTAATAGATATCTACCAACTTCTTGCATTCGGTCGGGTTGAGACCAGGGGGTGTCAGAAAAAATACCAAACAAATTTTTTGGCGATTGCACGCAACGCGACGGCGCAAAATCCTCGGAAATCAAGACACGCGAAAATAAAATTTTCTCCTTTTTTGTCAGAAATGATCACTGAGGCCTCAATCACGGTATGGAAAGAGAGATAATGGTAATACAAAATTTGTGATGGAAAGGCTATTAGTTAGTCACACAAATTTTTACAGGCAAGCACTGGTACTTTATAAGTTATTACGTACCCAACTCATTACTGTAAAAAAAAAAAAAAAAAAATCGAGCATTCATCCCTAGCCTTTCACCAAGCACTGATATTCATCTGCTTCCGGAAAAGAGCTCCACTTAATTGAGAGAAATGGGAACTATGGAGGTGAGTTTACAGAGCTCCAGCAGAATCACAATCATGCTGTACTGTACAGTACTTACTTATAACCTCAATTATGGGATATAGGAGTTATTATCCATATGACTGCTCTTGTTTACACTTATCATTGCAGCCCTAGTATAAAATGTTCTCTTACCATTACAACCCTAATAAGTTCTTATTCATAATTACATCCCTGCTATGTAATGTTCACTCATCATAACAATCCTTCCATATGTTTTACACTCACCATTACAGTACCCCTATATATTACTTACTACGACCCTGTTACACGGTAATCATTATCACAGCTCTCGTACACGGTATTCACTTCCATGACACCCCTGATGTATGGTACTCACCATTACAGCCCATCCATACGGTATGGCGTTCACTAACCATTACAGCCCTGGTATATGGATTCACTCACCCGTGGCACAGAGGGCGTCGTCGTAATCCACACCTTCACCTCCATCTGTCCCGTCTGACCACAGAAAGCAAACAATTAGACATCTTATTTTGCTTTTTGAGGGGGGTCAGAACGACAAACATTACTGAAGCTGAATATTTGTGATGGTAAGAAATATGGAAAAATAAAATCCTCCTGAAGGTAGATAATTTATGGCCACATCACTGTAAGAGGTCATCCCCAACCTGAATATAAGAGTTTGATGGTATCAAGTAACAACTAAAAAGTTATCAAGATTCATAAAGCTTTCGGTCTGTTCATCTATTACCAGACATCCTAATCCAGTAAGGGATGGCCTCAGACAGATCGCCTTCATCTCGTCCTATTCTCTGTCCTTTGGCTTCTCTCCCTCCAGCTCACACCCCTCTCTCTTATATCTCTGCTACATCACCCCGTCACATCTTTGGTCACCCTCTCTTCCTCTCCTTCTGCACCTCACTCACATGAACTTTTCTAGTTAGTTTCGTTTTCCATCTTCTCCACGTGGTCAAACCATCTGAAAGTATTTTTTTTAACACTTCCAGTTACATCCACATAAACACCACAACAGTCTTTCCTCATCTATCTTTCTGTCTCTTCATGTAACTCCACTTGCCCCTCTTAAATAAACTCATTTACTTTATACGGTCGGGCTTACCGTAAGACTAGGATGACGTCATTATTATATCTTTCCTACCGTTCAGTAACATTGCGCTTTGGGATGACCATTTGCAGTGAATGGATTAAAACTAACATTCATTCAAACTGCTCAGTGTTATGTTATATCTTTGTTTCACTTCAACGAGACGACATTCTGAAAAACCCTAGGGAATATTCTCGTACTGAAGTGGTTATTATAATATATATGCTGGTAGCATAATATATAGATACACTTGATTTGCAGTCTGTCACTCTAATTCACTCTGAATGAATACACAGCCACACTTAATTTGTTATATGTCAGTCTCATGTAACCTCAATCGACAATCAGTAACACTTAATATGTTATGTCAGACTGATTTTCAATACGAGGAAGCTGTATGGAAAGGCTTACTTTGCCACACACTGGATGGACATTACAGCAAGATCTGTCATGCAAACTTACCTGTTATAAAAGGAAACTGGGAAGGGTACTCAAAAATCACAGCAATGCTGCACATGCTGTTTCATCATAGTCCGCTACCTCCACTGAAAATGCATCTGCATCAAAGTCAATAAACTTCTTTCCATATTCATGCACATCCATGAACTGATACTGGTACAGATAAAGCATTTCTTTCTCTGAAATCTCCAATCTAGGAAACTTCAATGTTCACCACCACCTTTGGCTCTCCTCTCCTTTCACTGATCCACCTGGTGAACAAGCCTTCACCTTTTCTATCCTTAATGACCTAGAGCAGCTTGTACAGCACCCTACCCATATCGCTGACCGCCTTGGAGAGAGCTCCAACATACTTGACCTCTTCTTTACAACTGATCCTTCTGCTTACACTGTTAATCTTTTCTCTCTGCTGGGCTCCTCCGATCATAACCTTATTACGTTAACCTGTCTTATCGCTCTGGTACGGCCTGTGGACCCTCCAAAGAAACGTCGTCTGCAGCACTTTGAGGATGCAGATTGGGAGGCCCTCAGGCAGTACTTCTTTGATTTTCCATGGATTGATGATTATTTCCATGGCCGGAAGTCATCTGAGTGTGCCGTGTGCATTAAGGAGGTTATTCTCTCAGGCATGGAAGCATACATTCCTTTCTCATATCCTTTGACTAATGCAAGAAAGCCTTGGTTTAACCACGCTTGTTCTAATCCTGTCCCCAACATGGAGAGGCCTTTAAAAGGTATTGGAGCCAACCCACCCCAGAATCACATCCTTTTTATGTTTCTACCCGGAAGCGTGCTAAGTCTGTTCTTCGGTCTGCTAAAAATAATTTCATCCATACTCAATGCTCTCAACTCTCCAACTCAAATTCTTCCCGCTACTTCTGGCACCTTGCCAAAAACCCTTCTAACAACTTTACCTCATCGTCCTTCCCTCTTTTCTGTTCTGATGGCTCAGTAGCTATTTCTTCTACTGATAAAGCAGATCTCTTCACTCAGACTTACTCCTCCATTTCCGCCTTAGACGATTCCGGCACTGTTCCTCCATCACTTCCCCCCTGTGACTTCCTCATGGCTGACATTAACATTTCTTCAGCTGATGTATTTTGTGCCATCATTGGCCTCAGTACTAACAAGGCATATGGGCCTGATGGATTTCCTCCTGTTGTCCTCAAGAACTTTGCTTCTGTGCTTACATCCTGCCTAAGTAAACTCTTTCGCCTTTGTCTTTTAACTTGTACCTTTCCTTCTTGCTGGAAGTTTCCTCTCATTCAGCCAGTCCCAAAGAAGGGTGACCATTCCCAACCCTGTAACTATCGTCCAATTGCTTTAACATCCTGTGTCTCAAGAGTTTTCAAGTCTATTCTTAACATGAAAATTTTAAAGCTTCTTTCTTATCATAACCTTTTTTCTGATCGTCAGTATGGGTTCCGTCAGGAATGCTCCACTGGCGATCTTCTCATCTACCTTTCAGACTCATGGTTATCCTCCTTTTGGGACTTTGGTGAAAGCTTTGCCATTGCACTTGACATCTCAAAGTCTTTTGATAGAGTCTGGCATAAATCGTTAATTTCCAAACTGCCCTCCTACGGTTTCTATCCTTCTATCTGTGTCTTCATCTATAGCTTCCTTTCTGGTTGTTCTGTAGCCAATGTTGTAGATGGCCATCGTTCTTCTCCTAGATCTGTAAACAGTGGTGTTCCTCAGGGCTCTGTCCTGTCACGAACTCTCTTCTTTCTTTCATCAGTGATGTTCTCAGCTGTACATCTGATGCTATCCACTCGTACACTGATGATTCCACCCTTAACCTTTTCTTTCGATTTCCGCAACGTCCATCCCAGCAGTTACTTCAACAAACAAGGGATGAGGCTATGGCACACCTAATGTCTGACTTGGCTCGTATTTCTGACTGGGGTAAAAATAATCTGGTTGTTTTTAATGCATCAAAGACTCAGTTTTTATACCTATCTACCTGTCAAAATCTTCCACAAGAGTACCCAATAATGTTCAGTAATATCCAGCTCAATCCTGCATCATCCTTGAACATGCTTGGAGATTCGTTCACACGGGACTTATCTTGGAAAGATCATATTGCATCTCTTGTAAAATCTGCTTCCAGGAGATTAGGTGTGCTAAGCCGACTCCGTGCCTTGTTTTCCCCTGCACAGTTGTTAACTATATACACGGGTTTTATTCGCCCCTGTTTAGGGTACAACTCTCATGTTTGGGGAGGCTCCTCACATACAGCTCTTCTCAACAGAGTGGAGTCAAAGGCTATTCGTCTCATCAACTCTCCTCCTCTTACTAGCTCCTTCAACCTCTGTCCCTTCGCCGCACTGTTGCCTCTTTATCTCTTTTCTATCGCTACCTCAATGGTCACTGTTCTGAGATGTCTGCTTGCATCCATCCACCTCTACGACGGGCGCGTAGCACCCGTCTAGCAACAAACTTTCATCCCTTTTCTGTCCAGCTCTCTAATGCAAGAGTTAACCGTTACTCCCAGTCCTTCATTTATCAACAGGTCAACTCTGGAACCGTCTTCCTCTGTCTGTAATTCCTACTCCCTATGATCTCCAGTCTTTCAAACGCAGTTTGTCCAGGCATCTCGAAATGAACTGATCTTGAATTTGGCTGTCTTCTGTATAGTTTTTTTTTTTCTTGGAAGGAACGTTTACGGCCTGAGCCTTTGGTTTCTTCTCCATCGCATTAAAAAAAAAAAAAATCCCAAAATGTTTTTCTCACTCTGAGCTTAATCCTGATCAGTACAGTTGACCTGATCGATCAGCCTGAAAGTCGAATACTTTCTTCCCAGACCCACGGAAAATATATGAACCAGTTTTAATCGAAATTAGATCATGCTTTCATGAGACTACTAACACACCAGTATACATTTCTTTTTCGTATTCTTTAATAACAGCATAAACATAATATGATTTAACCTCGCTTGTTCTATTGGCGCCCACAATAAGTAGGTGGGTTTTAAAGAGTACCGTCGCTGATCTACCGCTGAATGATGCACTCCTCACGTTTGTTCCTGGAACTGCGGTAAAACCGGTTTTCGTTTTGCAAAAAATAACTTTATCCATTCGTAATGTACTGAACTAAGTCAAAGTCTTGTCACTCCCTCTGGCCCTTTGTCACGAAGCACTTCTAATATCGTTATTCTTTCCTCCTTTATTTTTTTGTTTATTCCACCCTGATGGATTTGCAGCTATATATATATCTATATATATATATATATATATATATATATATATATATATATATATATATATATATATATATATATATATATATATATATATATATATATATATATATATATATATATATATATATATATATATATATATATATATATATATATATATATATATATATATATATATATATATATATATATATATATATATATATCTGTAATCAAGACAATCTCGGTACCACCACGCCATCTCCAACCCTTTCCCAAGCTGTTACTGGGATTTCTCCCTAAAATGTTCTTTCAGACGTTGTACAAGAGTAAAGTTGACCAAATTGAATGCAAAACTATCGTGGTATAAGTTTGTCCAGTGTTGTTGGAAATGTATGTACAAGATTTATTATAAGGTAAGGAATAAATCAGTAGGACCGGTGCGTGACGAAGAGGGTGGCTCTAGGAATGATGGGGATGTGTGGATCAGTAGTATATGAGACGGACAGTACAGACAGTGAAGGAAGCTTGTGAAAAGGAATGTAAGGTAATTGTAGCAGTATGGATGTCGAATACGCGCGAAAAAAAAGAGGGGGGGGGGGACAAGGAAAGTTCTGTGTGTGTATGGTGTGGAAGGAAAACTGTTGAATGCTGGTAAGAAAAATTATGATGGCATTGAATAGTAAGAGTAAGTACTGACCTAACATTAGTGTTAGTGTGAAACATGGATCATGATGTCCCCATTGCTGTTCAGTATAAAGAATGATATGAATATGAGAACGATATTTAAAAATCGAGGTATGGAGAGAGGGATGGATATGGTAATGAATGTTAAAGGGTTTGGCATCTTAAATCTGAAGTACCCTAAGCAGAGGATGTTGTTATTTTCCAGTAACGAGTAAGGGCTTTGTAGACTGATTCAAAGGCTTGTGCATTTCTGTGAGCGTCGTGTTTTAAAAGTTTATGTAGATAAGAACAAGGAAATGGTCATTTATCTGTAGGTGAATCACAACGTAGGATGATCGTGAACGGTGAGAAATGCAAATTGAGGCTGTATATGGCCTGGGCACAGTGACAGAGAAGAGAGGTGCAGCTGAAGTGGAGAGTAGAATAGTACAGGGAAGGAAGGTGGCTGGTGTTATGAAGGCCTTGATATGAAACAGGTTTGAGTGTGGTGGCTGCGAAAGGCTTGCGTGGTGGAGCTTTAGTGCCCACAGCAACATATAGGTGTGAAATGGTGTGTTTCGGTGTGGCATGAAAATTAAACGTCAGGAGTAAGAACAGTGGAAAATGAGGTTAATAAGGAATGTGTGTGTAGTGAGGTGAGTGGTTAAGATAAAAAAACAATAGCGTTCTTGAAATATATGCAGTATGACAGGCTGTGGCTATCATAGTTCAGAAGTGTGTGCTTAGATTACACGGTCATATGGAGAAAATGGGTGTGAATCAGGTGGTGAAGACGTTATTACTAGTGAGGGAGCGCAGCGAGCGATGCGAGCAAGCGTAGCTAAGCGATATTTACCTTACATTCAGCTGATAAATGAGCGGCCCGACACGACCCAGCCCGGCCTGACACGACCCGGCCCGACAGAGATGGTTTTCAGAGACTATTAACTTTTCTACTATGTGAGATAGGAAAGAGATTCTTTCAGCAATTAATAGATACATTCAATAAATTCTGTTTTTAGCTAAATATTTACTTATAGGCCAATAACAAAGAAACCCATGGGAAACCAGGCTTTCCAAGGGAATGTACCGAGGGTTTCACTTGATATGCTCCACATTGAAAAATCGGTTTAAAAAAGATCTCCTGTTTTGGCACTGTTTCCTTGCACGAAATACAACAAGTAAATATCGGATAATACGCTCACAATTTTACATAGACTTTTTTTTTTCTATGTTTGTGGGGTGAAATCAGCAACGGTATGTGTGAGTGAGAGATAGCGCAGGAAAATAAATGTTTTAGCTCAATTATTCTTCTATTATTGTTCAGCTACCTCACAAGATATGTTGCAAGTTTACACCAAGATGAAAATTATGATGACAGGTATATGTACAAACGGTCGCTCGCTCGTCACGCGCTCACAATGAGCACTTTACTGGTATAAATGAAGATGGGTGGAGGCAATTTAGGTCAAACACATGAACAGATATGGTAATTGGGTGTGTGAGAATGGCAGGTATGGAATCTGATGAGCTTAGGGAACTGACAGGAAAATGAACTGTTTACTACCTGTTTATAGCTCGATTCTTTAATTGCGGAAGGGGTGGCCACAAACAAATCGCGTCCATGTTATGCTCCCTCTCTCATATGCCTCTTCAAACCTGTCCTCCATTTCATCCTCGGTCTTCACCTCTCCTCTCCCTTACACTCCGAGTCAGTCCTTCATTCTCCATTCTCTCTGCATGAACAAATCATCTCAGACTATTTGTGATGCATTCTAATACTTCCACACGAACACCACACCGCTCCTTCATTTTTCTCCCTCTCCCTCCATGTATTTCCACATGCTCCTCTCATACAACTTATTTCCATTGCTCTCCCTCTTGACTTGTGTTCTTCCAACAAGTTCCAAGCTTCACTTCCAAACGTAAGAGTAGGGATTGAAATACTGTCATGCAGCGACATTTTTTTACTTTCATACTCTTCTATTTGTAACCACTGCTCTCACTGGACCTGCAACCTTTCTTCACTGTTATATTTTGTTATGCACTTTATCCTGCAAACTTCCATCCTGGTTCATCACATTACCTATAAATTTGACGACACCCAAATTACCGTCCGGCAGTATTATGCACGCCTAGACTTCATTCTTCGCAAAGACAAAACCTGTAATCTTAGTTACATTAACTTTTAGACTCCATTTCTTATATACATTTCTTAACCCATTCACCAAGTCTTTAAATACCCACCCACCTTTTCATCACAATGAACTATATGGTAATTACAATGCAAGCATTTCCAAAGCTTACCATCAAAAACCAAGAACACTTCAAAGCCAGTAAAGTAAGCTTTGTGAGCCCGTGACGAGCGAGGGAGCGTTTGTATATATGCCTATCACCATAAGGCACACTCTGGGACAAGGGACCACTTAACCTTCTCGAAGTGTAGCGGCCCCAACAATTGGAATAACTGTCTGGAATCTGTCCAGAGTTTCTGTTATATGGAGGACAATAGTTATCCAGGAGCATCTAATTGATGGTCAAGCAGAGCTGGAATAGGCCTAGCAAGCCACCAGCTCTTATAATATTGCTCAAGATACGTATGCCGAGCCTCGTAACCCGCGGAATAACCAGTTGACCACCTCTAAGACTGCAGTACGAGTACACTTGTCTTTCCCTTTTCCTTTGTGCAGGAGGTCTGATTTCAACTACTCTGGACCTCTGCCTTCCACCAAGGACAATCCGGACATCTTCCATATCCATAAATTCACTGTTTCCCCTCTAGCTTATTGCAACATTTCGCCACATACTCGTACACCATCAAGTCTTGGTGCTTTCCCCGATTTTGACTTTCTTTTATGCCTCATACACTTCCATCATACTAGTTACTTCCTCCCTTCTTGCCTCTTACTTCTCTTGGCCATTCCCAACCATTCATACTTACACTGCTTTCGTTCTCCATATTAAACAGCTCCTTAAATGCCATCTTCAAATGATCATTTTTTATCTCTTCTTCACCACAATTCTGTCATTTTTAATTTTCACCCCTCCACCACTTCCCTTACCACCCTGTCTTGTTTCCTTAACCTCTGTCCAAAAATTTTCTCACATTCCCTTCATTTTACACTCACATTTCTCCCAAGCTCTTCTTCCATTTTTTTTTTTATTTTACTCTCTCTCTCTCTCTCTCTCTCTCTCTCTCTCTCTCTATCTATCTATCTATCTATCTATCTATCTCTATCTCTATCTCTTCTCTCTCTCTCTCTCTCTCTCTCTCTCTCTCTCTCTCTCTCTCTCTCTCTCTCTCTCTCTTCTCAACAGATGTCTCTTTTCCTGTCTCCATATCCTTCATTTCTCTGCTGCCCCATCGATTAATTATGTTTATTTTGTTTTCTTTTCCACAGCTCGTTTCGCCTATGTAACCCACTATTCAGTTTCTTTCGCCTCACTACTTCTTCTCTTCACCCCACTCACTACCTCACATGCCACACAGATATCTTTTGTAATTATATCTTACACCTTCTCCATCTCTTCCAAACCCACTACAGATGAGCATATGGTGAGTGTTCGGCAGACCTGTTTTTATTCAATGGTTTGATAGTCATCGGACTGACTCTGGCCGATAAGTAATTTGAAGTGTTTTGGTGTGGAACGTTATGGCCGTGAGGTGGAGTCAGGATTCAGAGGCCTTAAATGGTGCGTGGATGAGAGTGTGGCCCACTTAGCTGGGCATGGTGTTGATTAGTTCTCCCTCTGACAGTTTTTTATTTTTCTTTACTTTTCAAGCTCTCTGGACCTTACGTCTCCCCATCCTTGTGTGACAAAAAGGGGATGGGGATGATGATGATATCATTATGGAAAATTCCTGCCAGTGGCGTATCCTTCGCCGGTAGGGATTTGCTACCTTATACTGTGGGACACAAAGTAGCTGCACTAACCATCACACCTACTAACCAACAGACCACAAATGTTTGTAAAATAAATACTGTACCCATTGCTACACACAGGAATATGACTAAAAAAATTTACTTAGTGTTAAGTCTAACAAGAATACGCTAAAAATACATATAAGTCGGGCAGGCTGTTCAAAGATTTTTCATGAAAATCAAGGAAAGACTGTGAATGGGAAGGAGTATTTTTTTTTTTTTTTTAATAATAACCCTAAAGTCAGAACACATCCAATGAATGTGTCCCTAAAGTCAGAAAATGATGTGACCCTAAAGTCAGAACACATCCAATGAATGTGTCCCTAAAGTTAGAACACATCCAATGAATGTGTCCCTAAAGTCAGAACACATCCAGTGAATGTGTCCCTAAAGTTAGAACACATCCAATGAATGTGTCCCTAAAGGTAGAACACATCCAATGAATGTGTCCCTAAAGTCAGAACACATCCAATGAATGTGTCCCTAAAGTCAGAAAACGATGTGACCCTAAAGTCAGAACACATCCAATGAATGTGTCCCTAAAGTCAGAACACATCCAGTGAATGTGTCCCTAAAGTTAGAACACATCCAATGAATGTGTCCCTAAAGTTAGAACACATCCAATGAATGTGTCCCTAAAGTTAGATTACTGTACATCCAGTGAATGTGTCCTCCTTGTTCCAACTTGTAGATTGGAAACGTGGATTATAACAAATTCCATGGAACATAAATCTAAGAGTAAGAAAAAGAAAGGATTATGTTAAGTTCTGAATGGAGGGATAATACAGAGCTTCTTGGATAAGGGAGCACACGAATGAAGAGGATTAAAAATGCATGAATGAATGTGAGGTCACGATATACGTAGAGCAGATAATAGATGGAGAAACAGGGTAAGCAAGTGGCAACCAAGGGATGGAGTGAGAGGATGAGACGAAGCAAAAAATGGGGCAGTTACATTCGGAGATTTGCAGGGATTGTATTGATCAGGATAACAGACAACTGGTCAGAGAGAAAACCAAGAGTGGTCCTTGTCTTGTAGTGGACTAACTTAATCTGTTGATTATGATGATTTATGGACGATATGGTATGATATATGATATGATATATGATATGTGATATGATACGGCTTGGTATGCTATTTATAATATGATATGATATATGATATGTTATATATGTGATACAATATAGGTATGATGATGATGATGATAATGATTTAATGTACTGTATAATAATGAACGATTTAAGAAATTCCTGAGGACACATTCGGTGTCCGTGGAATTATTATCTTATTAGTGTAAGATGTTTATGTGTCTTCTAACCGCCGAGGTTGCCAGGTAGCGGGTATTAGCAACCTTGGTTGTATACCAGTAGCCTGCTGCCTCAGCCACCTCTACATAATGGGCACGCACCGCCATGAATCGTGTTGCTAACCAGGACCCAGCCAGCAATCAGAGGGCTCCCATCAGGTCTAAGGAGATGTTAAACAGCCCTGCCTCAGCCAATCTTACGTTACATGGCAGCGTAGACACACACAAACAGGTTCTGCACGTTACTAGTCCTGCCAATATTACTTGGAACGATGACTCAGCTGAGCAGCACACAGAAACCTAGTCCGGCCATGCCTATTACTGTTGTAACTTTCATTACCTTTCACTATGACTCAGCTGGACACTCCTCTTCATCACTGCCAGTCTTGCTTGTACCAACATCGACCAGACTGACACACCAATGCTCGAGCGTGCAGCTTTGCTATGAACGCCAGATTATTCAAGGTATTGGTTATGAAACATCTGTAGAGCAACTGTGTATTTATGAGAGTTCCTTAATGAGAACTGACATAATACTTCCAATTAGTGTCTCAGTTTAATGTCACGTTGACATTTGATTGCCGTCGGCGAACTCAGCAGTGTCCATTCTCAATGGTATTTTATGGTATTAGTAGTAGTAGTAGTTGCTGTTCCCTAGGCAGTCTGGCCGAACAGCCCCGAGTCCCTTAGGAAGGCCATGGCCGAGACCGGGCTTTCCCACAGAGCTCTCAAAGAGTGTATGCTGTGTTGTTGCCATAGGTGATTGTGTGCAATGCAGTCTTCCATAATGTGCTTAATAGTATGGGGTGCTGTGCTGCATCCTGGACAGGCATCAGCAACAGAGTCATCCAGCCTCTTCTGGTAGCTTAAGAGGGCTGGATGGTGCCCACATCTCAGCCTGGCCACGTGGACCCTGTCCTCACGGGGAAGATAGGATTCAGAAGGGTGGATGTCATGAGGCCGTGAATGCAGCTGTGTGTTGTCTTTAAGTGACTGAATGGAGCAGCAAGTGATCTGAGTGTGGATATGTTTCTGGAAGCTAGTCTGAGGTGGGCGAGGGGGGAAAGATGACAGTTGTGTATGATATCGTGTGCTGGGTGTTGTTTTGACGTTCCTTGGTGTGGGTGGATGTGCTGCCATGTACTGTAGTGGATGCTGTGAGTTTGTGGAGGCTGCAGCAAGAAACTGGGTGCCTCTCATGCTTAGGTGATCCTTGACTTTGAGGACTTTAGTTTCTTGATGTAGATGGTCTGTGGGTGTAGTAGCTTTGCAGCCCGTTATATTTTTAGGGCATTGTTCTGTATGGTCTGTAGAGTGATGTAGTGTGTTTTGGTGAGGTTAGTAGCCCAGGCAGGGCTTGCATAATTCATCACTGAACGTATGTGTTGTTTGTATACTGTGGTGGTGGTTTCTTTGTTGTGTCCGAATGTTGTTTGGGCAAGCGACCTCAAGGCATTGAGTCTTGGTGTTATTTTATTTTTAATGTTTGTGATGTGTTGTTTAAATGACATTGACGTATTGTATGTTACACCAAGGATTTTGTGTGTGTGTGTGTGTGTGTGTGTGTGTGTGTGTGTGTGTGTGAGTGTGGTAGGGGAGTGTTGTTTATGGTGAGGTATGGGATGTGACTGTGTTCTGCTGTCCAGTTTGTGAGAAGAGTCACTGTAGATTTGGCTGGGGCTATTTTGAGCCTGTTTCTGTGAATCATTCGTGTAGTGTGTTGAGGTAAGGCTGAATGATGTGTGCAGCTGTGTTTGCGTTTTGCTGCGTACATGTAAGTGTTATATTATCTGCATAGGAAGCTATGTGTATCTGTGGTGTGTGGGGTGTGGGTACGTCGTGCATGTATAGGTTAAAGAGTGCAGGGGACAAGACAGATCCTTGGGGGACGCCGTTTGAGAAGTTTCTGATGTAAGAAGACTGACCGGCAAATGTTACGTGTGCACATCTGCCTGCTAAGTAGTTTGCCAGCCATCTTTTTGTGTTATTGTGCATGTTTGTGTTGAGTATTTTGTTTGTGAGGTTGTGGCGGAGGATGGCATCAAAAGCTTTGCTGATGTCTAGTGTGATTAGGATTGTTCTGTGTGGTGGCCTAGCTGAATTCATGCCATCAAAAACTTTGTATAAGGTCTGTAAGAAGGGTGTTTGTGGAGTGTAGTGGCCTAAAGCCATGTTGTGACTGGGCTAGGGGAATGTGAGGTGTGACTAGTTGTAGTATCAGTCGTTCAATGACTTTAGAGGGGGTGCAGAGGAGTGTGATGGGGCGATGTGAGGAGGGTAACGTGGGGTCTTTGTTGGGTTTAGGGATAGTGATGATATTGCCATACTTCCAGATGTTGGGTATTATGTTGTGTGAGTAGCTGTAGTTTGATAAGTTGGTGAGTGCTTGTATGCCTTGTCGTCCTAGGTGCTTAAGGTGAATGTTGCTTATGTTTTCTGGTCCACAGGCAGGTGAGTGCTTGAGGTTGTTAATGATGTGCTTCGTCTGGTTGTAAGTGAAAGGTGCGTGGTCTTGGTCTGTGGGGAACTGTCTCTTACGTTGGATGATACGTCGGTCTTCGGGATGGGGGTTTAGATGACTGACTTATGAAAAGTGAATGATGAGAGTGTTTGCTTGTTGTTTGTTTGAGGGTATGGTGTCTGTTGTTGTGATGGCAGCGTGTGATTGTGTGGTGTTGCTGTTGGAAAGTGTGATGCTGTTTAGTGATTTGTAGAGTTTGCTGATGTTTGTTTTGTGGTCAAGTGTTTGGAGGTAATTTTTCCAGTTTAGTGTTTGCTGTTCTGATATTTTATTGTTTATTTGAGTGTTGAGTTCTTGTATTTGTTGTACGGTGTCTTGTGTATGGGGCGTTGGGGAGTGTCGCAGTGTGTCCCGTTGTCTGATGAGGCCTTGAATTTCTGGTGTGAAGTTGGGGTTGTGTCTCTTTCTGTTGCCTCTAGGGATGTGTTTTTTGTCTGCGTTTTGTATAATTGTATTGAAAGTGTGCACAGCGGTGTTGATGTTTGTGATGGGTGTACTGTTTAGTGTTTCGAGATGTTGTTCTGTTTCAGTTACAAAGGCCTCCCAGTTGGCTCTCATATAATTAGTGTATGTGTGTTTGTGGCCAGCTGGGGTGATTCTGTTTTTGGTAGTGATGATGATTAGGAGGTGATCAGAACCTAGGGTTTTGACCACTCTCCATGATGTAGACGGGGGCGAGGTTTGGGGAGCAGAAGGTGATGTCTGGCGATGATGGGAGGAGGAGGGCTTGGTGTGGGATATGGGTATGTTGGTCTAGACTGTTTAGTATGAAAAGGTGATATGTCTGGGATAGTAGTACCAGCCCTCTGTCTGTGTCAGGGTTGTTGACATGCCAGGCCGACGACTTGGCGTTGAAATCACCACCCAGGATGATGTTGGGTATGTTAGTGATGTGGTGTATCTGTGGAGAGTAATTGTGTGGTACTGTGGGGGACGATTGTGAGGGAATGTATGTGTTAGCGATTGTTATGTGTGATTTGTTGCCAGTGCGTATTTTAATTGATGGTATTTCTGTTGTTGTGTCACATGAGGGGAGAAGTGACTTTGTGTGTGCACTGGTATCTGCAAAGTTGATGGATTTGTGTACCAGGGTGATGAGTCCACCGCCACCGCCGTCGGCCCAGTCTTGTCGAATGGTGGTGAAGTTATGAAATGTCGGTGTTTTCTGTGTTCGGTGTAGTTTTGTTTCTTGTAAGACGGCAATGTGTATATTCTGTTGTTTGATGAATTGTGTGAGTTCATGTTTTTTGGTGTTTATGCCATCTATGTTTAACTAAAGGATGTTTATGTTGTGTTTGTGATGTGTGTTGGCTGCTGCAGCACGGGGGGGAGATGGTGTGGGTGGAGGGGAAGGGGTAGGAGGAGGTTGTGATGGAGGTAAGGGTTGAGGTGGATTAGGATGGGTTGGAATGGGAGGAGTTGGTGGAATGGATGGTGTGGGAAGGGTCAGTGGGTTTGGATGTGGTGGTGTGAAGGAAGTAGGAGTAGGATTGGAAGGGGGGTTGATGGGTGGGGGGAAGGAGCATAAGTAGCAGGTCCAGGTGTTTGTGTAATGTTTTCTGGATGCAAGTGTTGTGCAGGTGTAATGGGTCTAGTTCTTGCAGGAATTGCACTGAACTGAACCCTTTGTCTGTCGGCTCGACGTGATAGGTTTTGAGCATGTTGGACATATGTATTTGTTGGTGGGTCCTGGATTGCCCTCAATGTCCCCGGCTACAAGAAGTTGAAAAATGACAGCCGGGGAGCCATTTCTCGGTGTAGAAAAAACAGTGTTGTTGTGTGTGTTGTGTTGGGAGATGTGGTACTTCCCCAGGCGACTGAAGCCACTCCCAGGTACTCGAGCCCCGTGAGGAGCCGGGGGGGTTTGCGGTGGTTTGGCCCCCATGATGTCCTCCTCTTCTCTTCGACAGCCTCTGGGGGGTAGACCCACGACGAAGACGCCACCGCTCCAGGTCCTATGGTATTAGTTAAGATGTCCGACTACAGATAGAGGGATAGTTTTAATAAATGATTAATTTTCGAACATGGCTATTTTACCCTTGGAAATCGCTAAACCGATGTCCGCCTGAGTGATGTTAAATCTCATTAGATCAATACAAGTGTCTGTGTGTGTGTGTGTGTGTGTGTGTGTGTGGGTGTGGGTGTGGGTGGGTGTGTGGGTGTGTTACTTACTCCTGTGGTCCTTCACGTGGGCGTCGGGGTCCTCAGACACAAGGGTTACTGTGTCTCTGCTCTCCTTGTCACAGCTTCCGTAACTCATGTCTTATGTGAGTTTGGTCCGTCCACTGGCCTTTGTCTCTTACGGTGCATAAACCACAGATCCTACTGCCGATCAGGAAAAACAAGCACGATTGTTTCTATGAACTTTGCCTTATCTGACGTTTACTGATTACTTCATCTATATGAGTGAACTGTGGCAGTGAGCTAAAATGTCCATATAATGCTCAGTGGTCAACGCACATAGCTGCTGTGCTTCAGTGGGTTAAAGCACTTTAAAGGGGTGAGACCTAAACACTGCTCACATAGTACCACTCAAGGATGAGCAGTGCTGGTCACTCTCGCCATAAATGTCGGGCCTGAGTAGCCTAGACCTCGAGACGAACGTTTGTGATGAGGCAAAGAACAGAATGACAGAAAAATAGAATTTGACTCGAGGTTTACTGTGCATCTAACGTTCAACGGCCACTTATTCTTGAAAATTTGTTTAACTCTGCAAAGCTCGGATTTCACTCGCGATAATTAAACTGATTGGAATGTATGTTCAATTAAGCTGATTGGAATCTGTGTTCCACTGCGTTATAGATCTCTGAGCAGTTAACCAAAAAAAAACAAGTTCAGAACAGACACGAATAAATTTTAGAAACAGAAATTAAAAATTTGTAGTTTTTCTTGAATCTTACTAAGTGAGGCGACAATGACCACTTCTTTGAAACTGGAATAATTGGACTCATGTCGGTAGATTACTTTCTTTTCCGGTTAGTACTAATGAGTCACGTGGCTTCACAATATAATTTCAGGGAATATTCACGAGCCTTCACCATCCAATACATCAATGAATACCTGTGTGATGAACATGAACTGGTACCGTTTGGTGGGGAAATGAAATTCTTACTGGCCAATCTCTAGCCACAGCGCGTAGATCGATACAACCCAGACATTACGAAATCTAAAATTGCTAGTCAAACACTTGCAGCTGTGCAGAGAAATATACCTTACGGTCCAGATTTTACGTGTGTCGTCGAGTTCTTTATTCGATTATTTATTTTCTTGTCCAATGAAGAAAGAAGCAAAGACTAAAAACCTACAAAGTGTTCCCTTAAAATAAAAATGAAGAGCTACTCATTTCAAGTTGCTTGGACACATTGTGCTCAAAGGACTGGAGGTCACAGGCAGAAAGAAATACTGACAAGGAAAAGCAGTTCAGATTTGACATACTGTGTACAAACATGAATGAGAAATCGGTTAACTCTTCCATTAGAAAACTTGACAGAATAAGGGTGACAGTGTGTTCCCAGACCGGTTCTACGCACTCCCTGTTAAGGGGGAAGGGTGCATACAGACAGTTCAGAAGAGCAGAGGCCACTGAAGTATCAGTAGAATGACTTGGTATGGTAAAAATTCCTTTGACTCCACCATATTTAGAAGATAAGTATGTATGGAGGCCTCATAGATAAAGGATGTACTCCACAAATGGACGTACTCTGTAAAAAAAAAAACACAACTGCGCAGAAGTAAAGAAGGCAGAGAGGCGGCTTAGTACACCTAATCTCTTGGAAACAGAGTTTGCAAGAGATGTAATGCCATTTTTCCATAGATTCCGAGAGTATGAAACCCCAGATACTGAAAAAGAATGAATGGATGAATATTAAGGGATACTCATAAAGGACATTATGACTGGTCGAAAATTAAAGGAGCTGAGATTTTGATGGATTAAAAACAGTAAGGATTCTCTTACCCTAATCAGATACAGCAGTCAAGTCAGAAATTAGGTGTGCCATAAACTCATCCATGAATCCTGAAGTAACTGCTGTGATGGACGTTGTGAGAAGCGAATGCAAGATTGAATGGTGAAGTCACCAGCAAATAATTGGATAGGGATATACGTGCTGCTTGGAAGATCACTGATGAAAAGAGGGAAGGGAGTTGGTGACAAGACAGAGTCCTGAGGCACACCGCTATTGACAACTTTAGAAAAACTGTGGCCCTCTACAACACCAGCTATAAAACGACCAGAAAGTAAGTTTGAGATGAAGGTACAAATAGAACGATAGAAACAGTAAGAGCAATGTTTCGAAACTAAAGATTTGTGCCAGACTCAAGCGAAAGACTTAGAATTGACATGTATAATAGTAAAGCATTCATTGAAATCCGAAAAAGAGGACGACCAACTATTAGAAATAACGACGAGATGTTCACCATTGAAGCCTCCCTGGTGAAATCCATACTAGATGCTGGAAAGAAGGTTATGCTAGGAGAGGTGTTTTATACACGTACATACACACACACACACACACACACACACACACACACATATATATATATATATATATATATATATATATATATATATATATGTGTGTGTGTATGTGTGTGTGTGTGTGTGTGTGTGTATTCATTTATATATATATATATATATATATATATATATATATATATATATATATATATATATATATATATATATATATATATATATATATATATATATATATATATATATATATATATATATATATATATATATATATATATATATATATATACTGTACATAAATTTATATGATATACATGAATATATTATATACATGTATACATATATACACATGCTGTATATACATACATACATTATATGTATATTTATATATAATTATATATGAGTGTGTATACATATAAAATATATTTCCAAGCACACACACACACACACACACACACACACACACACACACACTCTCTCTCTCTCTCTCTCTCTCTCTCTCTCTCTCTCTCTCTCTCTCTCTCTCTCTCTCTCTCTCTCTCTCTCTCACACACACACACACACACACACACACACACACACACACACACATAATGATATATTCGATTATCCCTCTTCGTCTGATTTGCCACCTTAAAAATCATATTTTTCCTTTTCCCATGATTAAGGTTATCAAGTAAATGTCTGTGACTCACACACACACACACACACACACATAAACACACACACACACACACACACACACACACACACACACACACACACACACACACACACACACACACACACACACACACACACACACACACACACACACACACACACACACACACACACACACACACACACACACACACACTCACACACACACACACACACATATATATATATATATATATATATATATATATATATATATATATATATATATATATATATATATAAAATATGTGTGTGTGTGTATGTGTGTGTTTATGCGTGTGTGTGTGAGTCACAGACTTTTGCTTGATAACCTTAATCATGGGGAAAGGAAAAATATGATTTTTAAGGTGGCAAATCAGACGAAGAGGGATAATCGGGATCTTATAGATGAGCAGTGTGTGAAGAATGATGAAAGAAGGGTAGTGGTGAACAGTGGGGATATTAAAGATGCATGGAGGGAGCATTATAGCCGGTTGTTGAATGAGGAGTTTGACTGGGACAGGGAAGGTTTGGAGCCAGCAGATCCAGTGTCTGGCCCTTGGCCTTTGATTGACGCCGCTTCTGTGAGTGAGGCAATAGGCAGGATTAAGGTGGGGAAGGCAGCAGGTGTGTATAGGTTGACTGCCTTAATGTTGAAGGCCTCAGGAGATATAGGGGTGAGGTTAGTCACTGAACTGATAAATATGAATATTTATGAGTGTGTTGTCCCAGATGATTCGTTGAAGAGTGTAATTGTCTATCTATCTATCTATATACCTAGGCTGCTTCCCCCAAGGAAAGGGAGGTAGCCGAGACAGGACGACACACTCCCCATTTACTCATCCATTCAAACACATTCATTCGCATCTTAGCCCCAAAGGGTAGAACGGACAGATCCTCACAGCACCACACCGCACAAGGGTCAACTGCGCAATGCAATCAGTGACATCCGCAGCAGGGCCCGACAGCGGAGCTGGTTTACCCCTGCCACATCATAACAGACCCATCTGTGTATAAAGGAAAGGGTGATGCCCTGGAGAGTTGAAATTATAGAGGTATAAAGCTTTTAGATCAGATAATGAAGGTAGTGGAGAAATGTTTAGAAGCTATTTTTAGAGAAAGAGTGAATATTGATGACAGCTTCAGGAAACATATATTGGGAAGAAAAGCGATCTGTATTTTGTTTTTGTTAATTTGGAAAAGGCCTTTGACAGAGTCCCTAAAGAGGTGGTGAAGTGGGCAATGAGAAAGCTTGGCTTGAAGGAGTGGCTGCTTAGGGTGGTTATGGCTATGTATGTGGGTGCTCTCACCCAGTCAAGAGTGAATGGAGATTTGGGTGATGAGTTTTCCGTGAATGCTGGTGTGCATCAGGGGTCAGTTTTGAGTCTCATGTTGGTTTTCATGGTACCTGAAGCCCTCTCACGTGACTTCAGAAATGGACTCCCGTGGGAGAGGTATGCTGATGATTTGGTGTTGACTGCATACAACGAGAGGGAGGCAGAGGAAAGTTTTAGAAAGTGGAGAGATGGTATGGGGCACAAGGGCTTAAGGGTAAATGCAGATAAAACAAAAGTGATGATATCTAGGGTTGGTGGCGGTACTGTCAAAGGCGAGGGAGAGTGGCCATGTGCAGTTTGCCACAAGGGCGTGGGAAGTAATTCCATCTTGTGCAGTGTTTGTGATAAATGGGTTCACAAGAGATGTAGTGGTATCAGAGGTAGACTGCGAGATAATGCTGATTTTATATGTATGACATGTCGGGGAGAGCAGGTGGAGATTGTCAGAAGGGAAAGGATTGAACTTGCTGGTGAGTCTCTTGAGTGTGTAGAAGAGTTTAGTTATTTGGGAGGTAAGTTGTGTGCTGGAGGTTTGGCTGGAGCTAGTTCTGTGGCTAGGGTGAGAAGCAGTTGGAAGAAGTTCAGGGAGCTGTTGCCTCTCCTGACATTGAGAGGACTTTCCCCACGTGCTAAGGGGTCTTTGTATGCAACATGTGTTAGGAGTGCAATGCTGTATGGTAGTGAGACCTAGGCAGTAAGGGAGGAGGATATTCGCAGGCTTAGACATACAGAAATGGCAATGATTAGGTGGATGTGCAGTGTGTCCCTGCGTGCAAGGTCTGGGGGGGCTGGGTTTACGATGGAAGAGTTGAGAGGTAGGATGGAACTGGAGTGTATTGGTGATGTGATGAGGAGAGGTACTGTAGATTGAGATGGTTTGGGGCATGTGGAGAGGATAGGGGATGATAATTTGGTGCAGAAGGTGATAAGTGTTAATATTGGGGGTGGGGTTATGAGGGGCAGACCGACAAAGACATGGGACGAGGTTATTAAGTGTGACCTCAGGGTTAAAGGACTGAACAGGGAGGCTGCAATAGATCATGCAGCATGGACAGCCACCATTAGGTGACCAAGGTCGACATATGCTAGCATGTTAGAGCCTTTAAAAACTAAAACGATATATATATATATATATATATATATATATATATATATATATATATATATATATATATATATATATATATATATATATATATATATATATATATATACATACATATATATATATATATATATATATATATATATATATATATATATATATATATATATATATATATATATACTGTATATATATAGATAGATAGATAGTTAGAAAATCTATCTATCTATCTATCTATCTATCTATATATCTATCTATCTATCTATCTATCTATCTATCTATATATATATATATATATATATTATATACAGGCTATATATATACGGATTTGAATTAAGCATTTACGAGATGCTGAGGATGCTTGAATGTCTGGTGGAGGAAGAAGAAAAAGTGAGATTGGTAATAAATTGTGAGAGACTGAAATTATTAATATGAAGGAGGTGAACCAAATCGATTGTGTGATTGGGAGTAATGTGGTGAAGAATGTAGAACATTTTTAATATCTGGGAACGATTGTATCATCTAATGGATCCTTAAAAAATGAAACTGAGGAGAGGATTAGACTGGCTTGGCGAACTGTGGAATTGAAATTTGTTTGGAATAATAATATGCTTCCGGTACATACTAAATTGAAAATTTACAAGTCCATGGTTAGACCAATTTTAATTTATGGGCATGAGTCATGGTACAGTACAATTGCAACAGATCGGAAAGTATTAGGATTTGAAAATAAAATACTGACAAGGATTCTTGGGGTAAAGTGGCAAGATAGAGTTACAAATGAAAGAATAAGAGATATTACGAGAGTAGGACCACTTGATGAATATGTGAGACTGTCTCGCTGGAAATGGCTGGGGCACATATATAGAAAAGAAGGCAGTTTAATACAGGATGTGCCAGAGTGAACTGCTAGAGGAAGAAGATGTACAGGTAGGCCCAGGGAAACCTGGTTGAGGACAATGAAAAAAGAAGCAGAAGAGGAGTGTTGGTAGGAACCTAAAGGAGATTGTAAGAGACAAGTATTGGTGGAGAAAATTCATCGACGCCCTGTGCATCCCGTGGGGTGCTACAGGAAATGATTGATTAATTGATTGATTGATTGAAAATTCTCCGGTGAGTTCGTCTGGTTACTCTACGGGTGTTTCACAATATGCAATTTTCCAGCCATGATTTTTAGGGGGATCAGCCCTCGTACCAAAATCTCAGAAATAGTGAAAGGAGGGAAGATATGCTTTTGTTCTCTTAGTATATCATGGACAATGGACTCTCATCCATAATGCTATATTTGAGGAACGTGATCCCCCAATGATTCTTGGGGGTCAGCCCCCTCCCCCAAATACACAAAATCAGAAACAAGGCCATACGAGCACATGGATTTCAGTGAAACTTCTCAGGTCAGTTTCTTTGGTTCCCTGATAATGTTCTCTGCTATATACTCGTATAATTTTCCATCACAATTTATGGGGGAGTCAATCTTCCCTAAACAAGATACATAATAGAAGGAGGAGGGCAGATATCAAGTACATGTTGTAGAGTGGTGTCCCATTCACTAACTACTACTACTACTACCACCACCTCCGCCACTCCTCCTCCTCCTACGACAACTACTACTATAACGACTCATTGTGTGTATCCTGCCAGGGACATCATCCCTTTACATACGCCACTACTGCGATCATGCAACTTTTGTATCGGAATACTACATTTCTTAAGACCCAGTAACATTATTTTTTAACTCTTTTATTTCATTATGCATATCGCAAGTTTGGGTATGAAGTTTTTATTTTCCCTAGAATTCACAGGAAGAAACTGCACATCTAGTTTATTTTGAAACACATTTTCAATATGCTCTGTATTTGTAGCTCCGATTACTTGGTTTCATATACTTTCAAGCATAGAAATATATACTGATGCTAACAAGTATATTAATACTGTAGATTCACTTTCATGGTGCCTCTGGTACTTCCCTGCTCGACTTGAGACCAAGGCTCGTTTATATCCTTTAGTACGTTGCTTGTGCAGAGTATGACGATATTGGAAAAGTTTCTGTAACACAGAGGAAGGCAGGAAGGTGCAATAATCAAATGAATTACTTGGGAAAAGATGCTAATGAGCTTTGTTACCCGACAAGAATACGGGCCTAAGTTCAAAGTGGGAAGAGAGTGGTCACCTTCACGTTAAATATATCTGGCTTGGAATCAGTACAACTCTGTTAAGAAACCTGTACAGCACCTAAGATGGAAGGCACATCAAAAATTCGTACTGCACATCGAAAATTTGTACTGCATATCCAAAATTCGTATTACACATAAAAAAAATTGTACTGAACAAAAAATTAGCACTGAGCATCAAAAATTCGTACCGAGCATCAAGAATTCGTACTGCACGTCAAAAAATAGTACTGCACATTAAAAATTCGTACTGCACAAAAAAAAAATCGCACTACACAAAAAATCGTGCAAAATTTGGTAGTGCACCCAAGATGGAAGGCACGTCAGGTACAGTTCTCTTCACATATTCGTACCGCATCCAAAATGGAAGGCACATCAAGCACAGTTCTTTTCAGAGAGTCGTATTGGTCCCCACATGGAAGTCACGAGCCTTGGTCCATATTTCTGGTGTCATGTGCACGGAGTGACTTTATGCAGGAAGTTACCGTTCCCTTCTCTATTTAACCTAAATTAATCTAACCTAATCATACCTAACCTAACCTAACCTAACCTTATCCATGATCATCCTAAGTAGGCTAAACCTAAATTAAACTAACCTTAAATCACAAAATGACTGATTTCGCAATCTGCCTGTAACAAACATATGTATATTTATTTATCTAATATACTGTAGCACTAGCCGTGTGTGTGTGTGTGTGTGTGTGTGTGTGTGTGTGTGTGTGTGTGTGTGTGTGTGTGTATTTTGGGCAGCCGAAACTACACATTAAAATCTCACCAAAATTGGCACAAAAATCGCAAAAAATTCGCTGATGTGAAAAAACCTGGTCCCATAACGATTGAAAAACTTGTACTATATTTAATGAGCGATCACATTTTGACCAAAAAATGCTGCTCCCGAAGCCCGGCATAAGATCTCCGTAGAATTTTTTGCCCATAGGTACAACTAAAATAAACTACAGCAGGAGCAAGTGAAAGGGCCCTGAAGGGCCCACGAGCACTTGTGTATATCTATATGTAGACCTACTGTATAGTTACCTATAGGTCGATAAGACATCCAGCTATTTCCCTCACACATATATTTCATAAAATGTTCCTGATAACTGGCACAATACTTCAGATAACATGTGGGTACTTTCAGCCAGCAACAAAAAAGGGCACTTGGCGTATGCGAACTGAGCGGAATGGCAACTTCCAGCATAAGTCAGTCCAAGCATATTACACCGGGACGACAGTACTGCTGCCCAGAGTCACAATCACGGTAAGAGGAGATAGTGCAACTGATAAAGGCAAGTTGATTTCATTATTTACATAGGCATTTGGAAATACTAATGCTGATTACCAAAAGATATAAAATATGTCGAATGTCCCGTTGTGCTGTTATAATAAAAAAGTATTCAAATAACTGAATGAGGTCAGATATGAATCAATATATAAACTATTAACTGAACGCTGTCCCAGCAAAATGCTTGCTCCCTCGCGCGCGCGCGCGCGCGCACACACACACACACACACACACACACACACACACACACACACACACACACACACACACACACACACGCTGATAACAGCTTGCTTAATACCATTATAAGACTCATTCTTAACATCGCGCCTGAAAACTCTTAACCTGGTAATAGCTCATGCATTACTAGCAACACAATGAACATAAACCGTAATTATACAACTACCACTACAATTACCACATCATTACACCTCACACACACAGTGAGCTGCCAACCCACCACTACCATCACTACCTTTTTTCACACCTAATCAGTGTACTACTCCACTACCACCATCGTGTACAGCAAAGTAAACATAGACGAAATCTGTTGTCTCACAACTCTCACCAGTACTGCAAACCACCTGTCGCCCCACACTAGACACAAACACCTGGAAGCAGTTCGGTGAATATTACCATCCTTCAAATAAGAGCAGATCAATAAATAATTTACTTTTCACTCAACAAGGTAAATAGAGCAGTTCAAAAATAAACTCAGTAACTGAAACCCAAATATAAGTAAACACATAGTATGAGTCACAAAAGTATCAGTGCACAATATGCGCGAAACATTCAGGACCACAGAACGAAAGTCACTGAAATATTAGTGTCCGACCTACCACACGTTGGTATCCCTGATATAGGGAAGTGTCATATACCGCCAATTACACTCGGTTCCACAGAGACTGACGCACTGATTTTGCCAGCTGAGGACAGGCGGAATTGGTAACACTGCGCCGTGTCCTTGGGCGATGATTGGTCAATCTCCATCGTGTTTGAACGTGCGCCAAATTGAATTTGTATTCCTACCAACCTCCTCATTTATTTGTAAGATACAGAATTATACAGCTGCAGATTAATGCAATCATATAATTCTGTATCTTACAATCTTTAGTGATTAATATGTCCCTTGTTATTTATTAGAGATAAACCTGAACGACACTGATAAAACTAAGACGCTACTGGACGCATACGGACAACAGTTAAGGACAGAAGCAAGCCTAATGATAAATATGATTTATTTGTTTATATTGTCATTTCACTATGATTAATTTCGTTCACACTTTACGCGGTTTAATTGTAGCGGCATGGTGTACAAGTATTATTTTGTCATGGGGTTTGGTTTTATCTTTCCTTTTTTCCGTCGTTAACAAATATTCGGTTCATTCTCCAATAATGCAATCCATTACTTTCTGCGTCTCTCTCTCTCTCTCTCTCTCTCTCTCTCTCTCTCTCATGGTACATATGAAATGGCTCAGGAAAATAAATACCAAACGTATTACCGTAAGAAAAAAAAATTACTGAATCTGACTATGAATACAAATAAAATGATGTAGCTTTGTAAAGCTACTGTTACCTATGAAGGTATTGAAAATGTGTGTTTATTGAGAATAGCATGTATTGACCCCAGTGAGATTGTGTGCGTGTGTGTGTGTGTGCTAACACAAATCATAATTAAGATAAGCTAAGCATAACGAAGGTAAGGTTGTATATTTAGGTCTCCATATCACTTTCCTTTTCACTGGGATCGTCCACACTACTTTCGTCAGATGCCACATTAATTACAAAATTTTCAGCATAATGATCTTGTGCAATGTCCTTGGCCCTGAATTCAGTCTCAATTTTTAGTGTGTGATCGATGCATTTCCGCCAATGTTCAGATGTTATATTGTTGATTGCCTCGTAGGCTATTTGCTCAACTCTCTTCAGGCACTGGTTACCATTAGAGTTTTTCTGCTTCACTTCAGTTTTCACCTTTGCCCAAATTAGTTCAATGAGGTTCAGCATGCAGTGGTAGGGAGGTAGTCTGAGTACTATATGTACGTGACGAACTGCTATCTGATCAATTTCGTATTCTTGCTTTGACTTGTGTTTTTTACAGATCTGAAGTAACTGTACTTTAGTAGCAGAGGGATCATGGGAGATGTTGTTTGAAGCTGACCACTGTAGTAGTTCATCTTTTCTGCTGTTGGTTGTTGGCACTTTACAGGTGATTTTTGAGTGGTATGGTGCATTGTCTAAGCTACGCTGAGTGGGACACTGATGACCTGAATGACTGACTAAAATGCTAAGAGAATTAGAGGAGGTAGTAGGGAAAGCAAATAAAACCAAAGCCAAACAGTATTTAGAAAAGACCCTCGAGCTCATGACAAGAAGAAAGGAAGAAAGGAAAGGAAAATGAAAACAACGAAAGATGAAATAAAACGAACTGAATTAAAATAATAAGCTTATCAACAAAAGACAGAGAGAAGAAGAAAGAAAGAGAAACATGGATTAGATCAAAGATACCATCAAAATTGCAAAAAGTCTGAAATAGGTCCGAAGTAAAATGTCACAAGGAAAGCAGCAACTTATATCACTGTAATACGAACAGCGAAGTCTTTAAAGGCAAAGATAAGATGGTGAAGAGTGTTAAGGAATTTTACAAAGAACTGTATGCATCAAAGACACGAGTACTAATAGCTAACTTTTCAGTTGACACAAGTGAAATACCCGAAGTAACACCAGACGAAGTAAACATTTCGCTTAAAAATATATAAAAAAAGGGAAGACCCCAGGAGAAGATGGCATAGTAGCAAATTTACTGTCGGATGCAGGAGTATAAGTACAAAACAGGCTCTCCCATTTATTTACTCAATATATAAAAAAGAAGAAAATTCCCCAAACATGGTGTAATGCATTATTTGTTTTACAAAAAAGGCGATTCAAAAGATCTTAGTAACTATCGACCCATTAGCTCATTATCAGTTATTTACAAACTCTCTACTAAAGTCTTTACGAACAGAACAACATCAAATCTGGAAGAAAGCCAACTTCGTGATCTGGCAGGATTCCGAAGCGTGTATTCGACTACTGATCATCTACACATAATAAACCAGTTAATTAAGAAAGCTATAGAATATAATAACCTACTGTGGTTAGGTTTTGTTGACTACGAGAAGGCTTTCAACTCAGTGGTACACCCCTGCCTAGCAATCATATAATAATTGCGAGAACAAGAAGTAAATAAGAGCATTGTAAAACTGATCGAAAACAATTAGATGCCGTGAATTAATGTCATAATCTGAAACTTTTGTAAACCATTCTAAGAAGACTGATAAGTTCAGAATATGACGTTATTATTGGTTTCTCGTCATTTTCCCATGCTTCATTACTATTGTGGTAAAATGTATCGATATTAAATTTATTTCCTGATCATACTCCTCTGTCTAATTTTTCGGTGACTTGAAATTCACAGGTTGGTGGAGTTAAAGACATTACAGGATTCATATACAAGAACAAACAGTTCTATCATATGGATACTATCTCTCCTCTCTCCTCTCTCTCCTTTTTCTTTTCTTTTATTTTATTTTAGCTGGATGCCGGATAATACCTTATTTCTTCCAATCTGACTCCCGCCAGAACATGATTACGTTGCTGAGAGTGAAAGTGATGGTGATATTAACAGTTAAGGTGCTGCTGAGGACTCGAGCAGACATCACTCATTTTATTAAGGTGAGCTGAGCCATGAAGGGTTGGGTAATGCACTGTTGACCACTACCATTTCACAACAAGAACAACTCCAGTAAGATTCACAAGAAAGTCAGACTCTTTGCATCAGTTTTCTTTACATGCTGTCTATGTTCATCCAGATATCATGGTTGTAACACTGACATTGTAGGTTGTTTTCAGGAATTCGACTTTAAAAATTTGACAAAATTAATGATCTTAGAGCAGTGTTTATCAAACATTTTCACTTCATTCCCAAGTTGTGGCCCCCTCCTCAGTTGTCTCCCAAGCCCCTCAAGTATAATGATTTAAAAAAAAAAAATATTCTGGTACTCTCCCTTTAGTTTAATGCTTATGAGTATAAGAATGCATATTTTCTTACATATTAATGGGATGGATATCATCGTTTGCTTTCAGTCAGTCGACGATTTGAGGTAGAGTCGCTTCTAACGCACATCTCATAGCTGGGTCCACATCCAACCGGTATCTGCATTTACTTTTTATGTGTAGAAGGCTGGAGAAACTAGATATACATAAATATGCTGTGGAAAATGGCAAGAGGACTCTAAGTACAATTTCACACGGACTCTAATTATTTTACTGCTGACACTAGCCTGCCGTGGCCCCCCTTGGGGACCATGGCTCCCAGTTTGAGAATCAGTGTCTTAGTGCAACTGATGGGTATTAATCTTATGCTTTCTTCTGCTTCTTCTTCTTCCCCACTAATCGGTATTCCTACTGGGGTAGGATACCGGTACTTTGTATTAAGCTTTAAATCGTGTCTTATTTTGCTCATTACATATTATATTCATTTCAGTATTGTTACGTCTTTCTATATTACAGTATATATTTTTCGGAGCCTCTGTTGTACAGTGGTAAAGTGTGCGTTTTCGTACACTGAAGAACGAGGGTTCGCACCCCGGCAGGGTAATAAACTTTGGGAGCGTTCTTCAGGCCACGTATTGCGTTGGTGAACACAAGGGGTGCTGTGGTTGAACCAGTGTGGCACACTTTAAAAGTATGCTTGCACCCAGTTGGCTTGCATGGGCCGATTACACTTGGTTCACAGCCTACACACACACCCAAAGACACTCCAACACTACAATTACACTTACAAGCACTTCACACCCTACATACAATCTCTACTAGACAGCCTAAGCTTGGTAGAGATACATTGGCTGTATCGTCCCCATTTCTGTAGGGATAGGCCGATCCTGCAGTGGACACACAAACGGCCGATGAGATGAGATATATTTTTTACACTACATAGTCGGGTGAATGTGGTCGCATCTATTTTAATTACATTATACATTTTGAACCTAGTCTACTAATACGAAGTCGGATCACTTCCTTCCAAAACAGCTCCATGATGGCGCAGGGGACGGAGCATCAGAGTGACGTTAACTGGCTCTGGCATGAAACCCCAGTGTTCAGATGACTCCTGACCATGACTGTGAGTGTATGCTTGCTCCTCTCATCAGACCATGACACATTTTCAGTCAGGAGAAGTGAGGGAAGGGACTGAAATCTGTGAGGGAAGGAGTAGGGATGTGAGGGAACCTACTGCTATATTATAGGGTTAAACGAGTCTGCACTTCTTCCCCTTCTTCGTTTTCCCTTATCATAAATGTTTAATTTGAGTCTGCCCTTTTATACATTTTCAGTTACTTAAGCCAGCTGACGTCACACAAGCCACGCCTCCCTGCGCACTGACGGAAAGTGAACCAACTTGGTATTAGTAGACTTAGTTTTGAACAATTCAGTCATTTCAATATAGTCACATCTTTTCCATTACATGCTTACTGTTGCCTGACGATTTTTCAACTGATAATGGTTCTGTAGTGGTAGTGGAGTCTGTGCAGACACTGCCTAATGCCTCTAGATAAATCCAGTGACATTTTGTTTTTTGAACATTAAGGTGGAGTCACACTGGACAAAAGTGGCTAACATGTTAGCCACTTTTTGGAGCTGCTTTCAATTAAACTTACCTCCTGCTCTAATTAAATGTTTCATTCACAGTTAAGAACAGTTTAAAATCAATATTTAGCTTATCAGACTCCTTATCACTGGAAAAAAACTAACAGGCTGAATCCCACTGAGTGTTGGTCATTCGGCTTGCAAAAACGGCTAACATAATAGTTGTTTTCTGTCCAGTGTTACAATGACTTAAGGCTGAAGGAATAATTATCAGCTGTTTTAATGTCCTGTATGTGAGGATGCAGCCTGTAAGTAGTAGCAATATATTTCATGATGGCAAAGGATAACAGGTATGATAATCTTTATAACTTACCTTTCTACTCTCTGCCAGTGGCTGGCTTCAATGGCTGGCGCCTGTGGTTTCATCTACCGGCAGATCTTGACACCACGATGAAGCTGGCAGGTGCGGCCCAATCAGCATACTCCACTCCCAGCCAGTCGGGACGAGACACCACCTCATTGGAGGTTACTTAGGCTGGATTCGGCCTGGGTGGTGCAGTGAGGAACTAGATCCACTGGGCCACACATCCAGTCCTGAATCTGCATATTTTCCTAGTTGTTTCTTGTTTGTTTCAGTGTCTATTCTCATTTGAGTCGACCACAGAAGTTTACTTAGGAGGTTCAGCCTCATGTCATTTTGTTTGACTTTCTAACTGTGCAGTAAGTTAAGTTCTTTTGGCGTTGGGCATTTGTTTGTCATAATAATGAGTTAATTTTGTATTTATTCGTGTCCATATCATCCTCGGATTTTCTTGCACTTGAGATTTGATATCTTTTCTTGTAACGACCTGTGCTAAACGAACCTGGTCACGAGTTCACTATATTTGACATCAGAAATTACACTTGAACTAAGTGTTGTTACATTCCTCACCACCACAGGTTCTATCAGAGATGCTCCACTGGTAACATTGCATTGCACTGTGGTTCTTGGTCATCGTCTCTTGAGAATTTCTGTGAGCCTTTGCTATTGTGCTAGACAAATCAAAATCCTTTTGACAAAGTCTGGCGAAATATTTAATGTCAACTGCCCACCTATGGTTTCTGTCTATAATTCTGTCCCTTCTCAGGCTGCCTCTCTGTTCGTTACATAGCTGCAGTTGTAGACAAACAGTGTTCTGCTTCTAAAACTATTAATAATGGTATTCCTCAAGATATTGCCTTTAACCTACACTCATCATTCTGTTAACCAATGACCTAAGCTGCACATTTAGCCCAGTTCATTCATTTATTGATGAGTCCGCTCTTTCTGGTGATTCCACCCTT